>NC_133316.1:19050245-19076318 GCF_012295235.1 Primulina huaijiensis
ATATATTAAAAGTGTGTTGGGATATAAAAAAAATTGTAATAAAAGCACAAAAATGATTACTCTTACAAAATTATTTTTGGTTAGGATTTTTATAATTTTAAAAATTATTCTAAGAGATATAAATGAAGTACTTTATCGTAAAAATACTTGGACGGGATAAGAGTGGATTCAAATCTCTTTGAAATTGACGGGTTGATGCTTCAATTTTTGTTTTATATATATGAAATTTTTAATATTTAAATATCACATATATTACAGTCACAAAATTGGTAAATGTTTTCACAAAGTTTGGTACGTCAAAATTTGTTAGGCAATTGAAAAGGAAAACTGGAAACTCCTTGCTTTTATGAATAATATATAATTAATTAATTAGAAAAACGACAAAAATAGGCAAGCAAAATTGCTAAATCTTTGAGTTGGCAGTCAATACGGATCATTGTTTAGTCTTTGTAGACCATTAATTTCGTGTCTCATTACTACTGCTGAAAAAGAATAGCCATCGAGGTATCATGGAATAATTTTATGGGGAAATTGTTTTTCTTGAAAGAGCAATTGAAACGTGGTTTTTGAGTTGTAAAATAATTTAAAATATTTGAATTGTAACGTTACCACCAAATATAACTTCTGATCAAAAGTTCGATTATCATTTATTACAAGAAGTGCAATTATCGAGAGAGATTGTTGGATGCACTAATTGTCCCTGCTGGATAGAACAATCGAAACATGTTATTTGAGCTACTATATGTTTTAAAAAATTTGAGTTATACCGTTATTACTAGCTATAACTTTTGGTAAAACGTCAAGCTGTTCGCTCCCTTGTAGCAACTTCTTAGTTAACCATTTTTATAAAATAATAAAATACACAAAATAATTACTACAAAAATCTATTGTGCAATCAAACTTGCACAGGTTCTGGCTCCCCGTGCTACAAGTATTCATAAAATTTCAAAAAATGATATGCTTCATAAAATACTATTTTCAAGCCAAGAGATTGGATATATATACCAACTCCATGATATATATTTATTTTAGTCTTGAGTCTTGTCTAATTCAATCTTATATAACCTATAGTCATACATGGTTGTTTATGGGGTATACTGATAAAAATGAATCCAAGTGCAGCTATACCACTTTAAATATTTATTATTTAATTAATTAGACACGGAAAGCCTATTCAAGAGGGTGCATGATTGTTTTTGCTGATTAAAACAGCCGAAATGTGATATTTGAATTATTGTACGGCTTAAAAGATTTAAGTTGCATTATTACTACAAGCTACAACTTTTAGTAAAGCGTCAAGCGCTCGATGTATCAGAATCAATGTCACGAGTTTGATTCTCATTTATGTCAGGAGTACCATTATTGAGAAAGAGATTGTTGTGTGTGATAATTTTTCCTGCTGGTTAGAGCAATCGAAACATGATTTTTGAGTTGTTGTACGGTTTATAAGATTTTAATTACACCGTTATCATATGTTACAGCTTTTTGTAAAGCGACAAACGTTCGATCCTACATAGACTCCATTTTATGAATAATTTGATATAAAATATGAATTGCAAGTAACATAAAATGGAAAACGAATAACATTCATGACAAAAAAAACATTGATTATGATTGTTCGAGGTAATGAATTGGCAGCTAACCAATGCAGTCGAATAAGTGGTTCTCTCATGTTGCACTCTCAAAGATGAAGCTGAAATCTATGGATTTCGATTATAATTTTATTGTTTACAAAGAAATAATAGATCAAATATTAAATTAACGTCTTAATTTTTTACATATTAATAATATAAAAAATATATAAAGAATTTCAAATAACATCATTATTAAGTGAACTTGAAATTCATCATAATTAACATTAATTGCAATATAAACATGTAAGAGGTTAATTTAAAACTTACAACCTTACTTCTATAAACAACAAAAATACATTTGAAATACATCAATCCAATGGGTGAATTTAAAGTTTATGACATTATATATCTAAACAACAAAAATAAATTTGAAATTTATCAATCTAAACACAATTTTAAATTATATTCTATTTTAAAAAAAATTAATCTGATTACTCTGGATCTTTGAGACAAGAATAATGTGCAGCAACAGAAAAACAGTAAGTCGAGGCAAGGATGTATTTTTTGTCCGCAAGAAGAAATTGCTCGTATAATAGTGCTTTACGATGACGGCAATTCTCTTTAAGATACAACGACTTCGAATCAAGAATGCAGCAATACAATTCTTGATAACAGCGAACAAAATATGAAGAACTTTCAAGTTTTGGAAGAAAAGAATGCAACGAAATGAAATATATATATGCTACTATGAATGCTTGGAAGATGGATATATATAAAGTGAATCACATAAAGGGTGTACCCCTTCTGTGATAAGCCATGGGACGTGTACAAGCTAGGGGACGCACGGTTCTGCACCAAAGGACATGCGCACGAGAGCACTGGTTCGGACATGGGATGCATGGTTTGGTCCAAACGCATCTTGGCTGCTGTGAAAGAGCGGGCTAAGGACGCACTGTTTGGTCTAAGGGACACTATTTTGGTGTTTCACCGAAACCCAGCCTATCAGCGTCTTCCTCCTTTTAAAAACTTCTGATACCTCTCGGGGTCCAAACCATTAACTCGAACTTGGAGCTAATAAGAAATACTTTATTTTGCTCATTTCTCAATATAGGATAGTTCTCGCATCTTTTCATTCATTATTCACATTTATCCAATAATTAATACGTGTGTCGTGTTGGAAAAATGAAACCAAATTATATATATTGTCAATTCTAGAAACGTACTTATTTGAAATTAAACCTTCTCATCCACTGAACCAATTTTTCGACAAGTCAATTTCAATGCATGCACAGCCAAACGTCTCCTATCGAAACATAACACGATGTTTGAGGTAACATATATTTTGGTCGAGGAAATATTTGGAAGAGACTGAATTTGTGAAATCCATTAATTTAAACTCACCCTCAAGAAAAAAATAAAACCAATAATATCATACCCATTTGTTAAGAAGTTAATTCAAGATATATGCCAAATTTTAAGCCAAAATATTACATTTGATCACGTACGATTCAAATATCTAGCTAGTGCCAAGCACATGCATGCCAATTTTTGATCTTGTTATAGACATTATAGATAAATTAATCTTTTAAAAATTAATTTCATTTATCTACTTAAATATACATAGTAAAAAGTGAAATACCTACACTTTGAAAATAAGGGAGCCAACTGATAAAATTTTGCTACGTAACTTTGATGCAAGTTTCGTAGATGAAAAGTCATTCCACTCAATTTTTCTTTCCAATTTCCTGTCGCTGCACCAATACTATAAATACCCCACATTCCCTATCTTGTGCTTCATTCAACACAAACTCATCATTTTCTCTAATCAATTCATTTTGTACCAAAATGATCACAAAAGGTAATTCCTATGTCACATTTTGTACCCTTGTAGCCGTAGTCCTGGCATTTGCCGGGGAGACGGCTTTCGGGCAAAACTGCAATTGCGCACCCAACTTGTGTTGTAGCCAGTTCGGTTATTGTGGTACTAGCGATGCTTACTGTGGCGCCGGATGTCAATCTGGCCCATGCTATAGCTCATCGGGTGGTTCGGTTGGCAATATAGTGACCGATGCATTTTTCAATGGGATTGCTAACACGGCTGGTGCCGGTTGCCCCGGGAAAGGATTCTACACTCGATCGGCCTTCCTCACTGCGGCCGGCTCATACTCTGGTTTCGGTAGTGGGGCTAGCGATGTTGCTCGGCGTGAGATTGCTGCCTTCTTTGCTCATGTCACACATGAGACTGGAAGTAAGCTTATTCTATTTACAAAAGTCCTATTTTGAATTAAATAGTGAAAGTTGGAAAGTTTACTTACGACATTTTTATAGTTTATTAACGTACGTAGTCATCAATTTCAATTATTATATAATTATTCTTCCTTGTCAATTTTTGTCTTCTCTAAAAAAATTATTTAATTTCATCATGAAATTTTAGGAATTCACAAGATTGAATGGAATGGAAAAAATTGACAATTGACTGATAAAAGTGACATTTGCTCTAGCAATAATATTCAATTATTAGTTTAATGTATGACCAAGTTGAACTTTAATGCAGGTCTGTGCTATATAGAGGAAATTAATGGGGCATCTCATAACTATTGCGACTCTACTAATACACAATATCCATGCGTTTCCGGCAAGACCTACTACGGGCGAGGTCCCCTTCAACTTACATGGAATTACAATTACGGGGCAGCCGGCCAAAGCATCGGTTTCGATGGACTAAACAACCCTGATATCGTGGCGAAAGACAATGTCATATCTTTCAAGACAGCCCTCTGGTTCTGGATGAACAATTGCCATAATGCTATAACTTCCGGACAGGGATTTGGAGCCACCATTCGAGCCATCAACGGAATGGAGTGTAACGGAGGAAATACCGGCGCGGTTAATTCTCGTGTCCAATATTACAGAAACTATTGTAGCCAACTTGGAGTGGATCCTGGCGCCAATATTAGCTGCTAGACAGACTACTAGACAATGAACTTTGTACCAATAAAATGAATGGCCAACATTACTTGGTTATTCCTCTCACATTGTAAAATAAAATGATGATAAATGAAATAAATGTCAGGGTTATAAGTTAATGCCTTGAATTTAGTTTGGGGCTTGAAGTTAGATATTGGACAATACTTATTGGGAATAAAACACCTATTGCATTATACTTTAAGGTATTGTTTGGTGTGTATGATAAGGGGTGGTTAATTTTTAATCCTTCACTTATCATGTGTTTGGTGTGCATGATTAAGATTGTGATAGGCCCGTTCAGCCCGCACCCGGCCTGCACTGTATGCATTATTATCCTCTTGTTATATAATCTTTTGGGAGAGAAGTGATGATATTTGATTAATTTAAATTTTCCTTTAATATCGTAAAGTTTAAAATAATTATAAATTCAAAAAATTTAATAATATTTAAATATAATTTTTAATTTGACTAATATTCTAAATAATGTAATTATTTTTTATCATATTTTTATTATTATATTATTTTTAACCATAATATTATAATTGTTATTAACCATTATTTAATATTCAAATTTGTATTAATATTTTAATTATTACAATAAATGCATATTTATATTTTTATCAAATTTTAATTATTTTCTATAATATTAATTGATTTTTTAGTTTTTTTGGGAAATTGAAATTAATGGAAATTTAATAATTAATATAATATTTTAATTTTATTTATAATTTTTTAAATCAATTAATTCTAGAATTTTTTTTATTTATTCAATCATTTTAAGAATATATTACTAATTAATATATGATGAGGGCATTTTAGTAAATAATTAACAAAAATAATAACATCATATAATTTATCATAATGTGTTATTTATCCTTATTTTTTTATTTTATAATCACTCTTATTATATATCATTTATTTATCCTATCACAAAACCAATTTGAAACTTTAAAACCATTAGAGTGCACTCCTTTGTGAAGGTCCATGCCACTGGGCCCACTACCATATTTTGTCTTGTAATCGCATTCTTAATGGTAGCTCATAATACTTTACTCGCAAAACTCTCCAGTCCTAGTACTAAAGTATATGTCTCTCCAAGTCTCGAATCCAAGGTTTCGTCCAGACCGTAAATATTTGGATTAAAAAAACTTGATACCAATTGAGTTGCAAACCCAAAATAGGTAGTATGATGGGCTAAGGCCAGTAACACTACATTTTTTGGCCTTATACCATTTCTGTAACGGATGTCTTAGTGATAAATGGCTATTAATCGAAAGTTAGTGTGGTTAACTTTCGATTAGTGGATCTTGAATAGTTTCTGATTGAGCCAAAAAATTTGATATTGTGTGATTATAGATATTCGGGTAGTCTGTGAAGATCTGGGTGACCGGTTGATACTTCAATGAGTCCAAAGAGTTTATTTCGTGACATGTTATATGCATCACAAAGTAAAGTCAGAGGAGAGATTGACACTTACTGATCGCACTAGATTTCTTGATTCGTTGGGAGAGAGTGGAGAGTCAAGGTTCGTTGGCAAGTACTTCCTTTCTATTAGTGCCACCGGAAAGGATGAAAAGAGATAAGATGGGCGTCGGGAGGTCCTGACGTAGATACTTCGATGGTTAAGTCAGTAGTTGCTCAATGAAAGTCTAAAAAAACTAGAACATTTGACTAAAAAGATAGTGTACCTTAAAAATTAGGTGACTTGATCTATTTATAGATTTTCGAAAAGTTTTACGAACTTTAACCTCTATGAACTTAGTTGAATTTACAAGTCTTGATAAAAGATCTCAATAAATAATTAAAAGGAAATTGTACCCGATTTAATGGGTTAAATAATAAACAAAATTTAGTAGCCTAACCTCGGGGCATGGTTATTTCATAGGGTAGCATTAGTTGCTAGTCAACACGGATCATATTGTCTTTTTCTTTATTTGAAAACATGGCTAAAAAAATGCATTGATATTTGAAAAACCATCCTTTCTAATGACGTCGAATTAAATAAATTTAAATTATATTTATTAAAAATATATATTTAAGTCTACGTCTATTGTCCAATAAAATTTTATTAGAATTAATAATATTTATATCATAATAAACTATATTAGAAAAAACAATAATATATATTTTTATATATAAAACTTCAATTTGTTTGGGTAACCGAAATTTTATATTAAAATTCGAAACTGAACCGAACTAAAATATTATTAAAAAAAAAAACTAAAACCGAATTGCAAATAAACTAAATTGCTTTTTCATATTAATTCGGTTTGATGGGTTATTTTGGTTAAAAACAACTCCCGGACTGGATTGATGTGTGCACTTATCTTGAATCTAAAACGGATTTTTAATTTTTTTTTACACTCTTAGAAACCATTCATGCCAAATGCCAAAACCAGTTCACATCATTTTTTTAAACCAACAATTAAAAAAATAATACATAGATTTGGACATTGACAAAAATCAAAGAATAAGAGGTACATTAATAGGAAGCAAAAATCTTGGTACATCATTCAAATCATTATGGTCGGAATTCAAATCATTGATAAATCATAAAATAACACATCACATCGAAATTTCGCAAAATTGAAAGGTTATTTACTTTATTTTTCTGAAAATCAATCATTATAAATATATAATAATTCATGCTAAAAATTTGAAATTCTATAAAACATTTAGTATATGTATAAATTAAATAAAGATCTAACAAAATATTTATTAACTGTATAATTATATTATCATATTAGCTCAATTTAATATATTTTAAAAGTAAAAATGGTCTAAAAAATATAATCGAATCTTTGAATGAAATGTGACAAAAATAATCTCTAATTATAGATTTTTATAGAATTTCATTTTAACTCATCAATATTTGATTTATGGGCTGATTAATAGACAAAATTTAGCGGTCTAAATAATAATTGAGTTATAATCCATCAGTATATTATGGTATAGGATTTTTTTCCTCAAATACTATGTATTTATTAGCTTTATTTGAACCATATTCTTGTAACATTTTCAGTCTGTTTGCAAATTTTGTTCATACAATTTTTATTTAAAATAAAATTTGAAATATAATAATTTTCAGTCATTAAAATAATACTATGTTTCAACTTGTTTAAATGTTTTTTTGTGCACTTTTAAGTTTTATCAAGATAATGTTTTTTTTTTAAAATTTTCATTTTCAAGAATTTGAGAAAGTATTACCTCCCAAATTAAATAAATAAAATGTAGAAACGTTATGTTAACTTGAATGGAAAAAATGATTACTGCGTTATCACAATGCTATGTTTTATTCTACATTATATGTTTAAAATAAAGAAGAAGAATTTGAAATCCTCCGACTCTCTAATATTATATTCAATTTATGGACCAACATCATTTTACGTTTTTGTACATATTATTTTATAAAAGTTGAGAACTGTATAAAAGTTTTTTTTATATTTTTATCTTTAAAAAATAATCTTTATTTCTTAAAATTAAGAGGCAAAACCGACAAAATTGTACTCACTGTCCAAATTTTTTTATATTTAATTTATATGTAAAATACTTGTGTGTGTGTATATATATATATATGCATGATGACACTATTATTAATTTTAATAATATAGAAACGAAAAAAGACAATTTTCTCTAATTTTTTATTGGGAAAATAGTCCAAAATAGAAAAATAAAAAGTTGGGATAAATTGTATTATAGGCAAAAACTTGTGTGAAACAGTCTCACGAGACATGCTTATCGGTTCCACCGGACCGGTTTCGGACGGGTTCCTACCGGTTCTCGGTCCGGTGAACTTGGAACCGGTCCGAACCAGTTAGGAACCGGTTCCGAACCGGTTCCGGTTCCAAGTTCAAATACTTGGAACCAATACCGGTTCGGCTTCTAATAAACCGGTTCTGGTTCGGTTCAAACCGGTTCCGAACTTTAATTTATTATATTTTACTATATAATTAAAATTAGTCATATTAATGGAGAATTTTTTATTTAGAATTTTGATTGCAAATAATTATGATTACATAAAAAAATTTTAACAGAATAACTTAAACATTTACTTTTACAATTGTTAATCTAAAATTCATCACGATTTATTAAAATATATTTAGAATATTCTGGATCTTCGTCGGAACTTGAGCTTTGGAATTCGTCGATCGCGCCAGAGGTCCTATTCTTTTTTTCTGCTGCAAACCAATCTTGTAGGCACGTTAGCATGGAAAGTGTTTCTGGCTTTAAATTAGTTCTTTGGTCACCAATGATTCTTCCACATACTGAAAATGCTGATTCGGAAGCTACACTTGAACTTTGAATGGGTAGGACATCTCTTGCAATTGCAGATAACACTGGATAAAGTTTAGAATTTACTTTCCACCAATCAAGAACATCCAAATTATCCGTAGTCTCAATATATTGACTTAGATAAATTTGGATCTCATTGTAATTGGTTGTTGTCACCGATTTTCCTTTGAACTTTTGTCGTTTCAAACTTTGAAAGAAGTTCAGTGCTCCACTTTTGCTCTTATATGTCGGCATCTCCTCCGACTGCGCACTCGGTTCATCACATTGTTCACTAGCATACAAATCAAACAATTCTTGGAGAGAATGCATGATTGACTTCTTTTGATCGTCAACATTCTTCCCAAGAAATTTAGCATAATATTCAAAGAACACGTCTAATCCTCCTTGATTTTGAGTAGGATCAAGTAATGTTGCTAAACCATGCACAATTGGGATAGTTTCCCAATATTTTAAAAATTTGTTTTCCATATTTGCAACAAAATCACGCATAATAGAATCATCGCGATATTCAATAAATTTATAAAACATATTGAAAAGCAAAGGTAGAAACATGGTTGAAGTAGGGTAGTTAATGCCAGAAAATTTTTCGGTTGCTTCTTTAAAAATTTCTAACAAAGAAACACATTTACTCAAAATATTCCAATCATCGTCTGTTAGCATTAAAGCTTGTGTTGTAATATTATTATAATACGGAGTAACTAAATCTTGAAAACGTAATAAAGTATGAAGCAAGTGATATAAAGAATTCCATCTAGTTTCAATAGGAAGAGGAAATTTTTTAAATTTAATTCCGGTTGATTCGACTAGTGCTTTCCAGTCACGTCCATATCTTCTTTCACGTAATAATTTCCCACATAATTTGAATTTTTCTATTACAGTGGACATTTGTTCATCACAAGCACATTTAACACATAAGTTGATAATATGACACGCACATCTAACATGAAGCAAATTACCTTCTAAAATTGGTTTTAGTGAATCTTTAAGATATTTAATTGCAAGAGTATTGGCACTCGCATTATCTAACGTTATCGACATTATTTTATTTTGTATGCCATAAATCTTAACAACATTTAAAACATATCTAGCTATAGTGTATGCGTTGTGAGACGATTCTAAATGATCTAGCGCTAAAATTCTTTTTTGCATAGTCCAAGTTTCGTCAATCCAATGACATGTAACAACAAGATATGATTCATATTTTAAATTAGTCCAAATATCAGTTGTCAAACTAACTCTACAAGAAATATTTGAAAGATGCGATTTTAGTGTTTCTTTATATTCTTTGTAAATATCAAAACAATATTTTTTAAGTGTGTGCCTAGAAATATTATGAAAACCAGGTTGAATAGTACTAGTAAATTCAACAAAACCTTCTTGTTCAGCTATTATAAAAGGTTGACAACATTTGGTAACAAACTTTACGATAGCTTTCCGAGAAATTTCTTTTGTAATTGTAAAAGCTTTACCACTAAAAGGATTAATTTGTTGTTGTATTGGTTCCCTACCAAATGGTTGTAGCGTATCAGGGTCAAGTTTATGTACCTTAACTAAATGTTTTTTCAAAGTACCGGTACCACCGGAACCACCACCCGTTTTGTAAGAATACCTCGTTTTACAAATTTTACAAACGGCAAAAGAGTTATTCGTACCTTGTTGTTCAATATCAAAGTGATCCCAAACTTTGCTTCGCTTTGCACGGGCTGTCGTCGTGCTCGTTGACATTGTGTTGCTTGCTCGAGTAGACGATGGCGTCCCTACATCTTTGTTGGGGAGTTCCATGGCTTCTTCATCCTCGTGACCAGGTTCAACTTCATCAAAGTCGGGAATGTAGCCAAAATGTTCACCAAAATCGGGAGCGTATTCGTCACGACCACCACGACGGTTTGAAGACGATGCCATTGAAATTCGAATATTTGTATGAGTAAATTGCGAAATATTAAATAAATAACAATAAAAATAATATGGATTATAGATAAAATTATAACACAATTATTGAATATATTTGGAGAAATGATAGCAAAGAAATATATTGATTGTAGAGAAATGAGAAGTTGAGAGAAAATTGATATGTGAAATATGAAAAATAACTTGTATTTATAGGTGATTTTGAGGGTTAAAAAATAAATATATATTTCCAATTTGACCCCCAAAATTGGGGGCCAAATTTAAAAAAAAAAAAATTAAACCATTTCAGTAGCCGTTGAAAAACGACTACTGAAATGTTGGCTGCTGCAAATGTGCAGCCTTGCAGCCGTTGGCCCAAGTGCCTTTTTCATTTTTTTTTTTAAAAATTCGATTGTCGGATCCGGGTCCGGTTCCGGGTTGGTTCCGGATACGTCCCGGAACCGGTTTGGAACCGGATCCGGAACCGGTTGAACCGGTTCAGAAAATACTGAACCGGTTCAACCCACAAATTAATTGATTGTGTTTGGTTTCGGGTCCGATTCTCACATACCGGATCCGGTTCCGGGCTTATCGGACCGGTTCCGGGTCGGTTCCGGCCCGAACCGGTCCGTTAAACATGCCTGGTCTCACGGGTTATATTTTGTGAGACGGACTTTTTATTTGGGTCATCCATGAAAAAATATTATTTTTTATGCTAAAATTATTACTTTTTATTGTGAATATCGTTAGGTTTGATCTGTCTTACAGATAAAAATTCGTAAAAATATCTCACAGATAAAGATTTGTGAGACGAAATACGTACTTTTTATTATAATATAACAACTCCCAACCCCAAAATCTTTACCCACGAACAAGAGGCAGATCAGATTCAGTTGTTCTCGTTGTATATCTGATCAGCCTTCCCAGATATTATTTCCACCACCCATTCTCCTACAATGGCAGCCGCCACAGCCACCGCCGCCTTTCTTCCCTCCCCCACTTCAACATCTTCCCTTCAGCGTGCCACCTCCCGTTTCCACCTACACACCACCCCCTCCAAGTTCTCCATCAAGTGCCTCTCCGCCCCGATTCTCACTCAAGATGACCTTAAAAAACTTGCCGCCGATAAAGCCATTGAGTATGTGAAAAGCGGCATGGTACTCGGCCTCGGGACTGGGTCAACCGCCGCCTTCGTGGTCGACAAGCTTGGAGCTTTGCTCAAATCCGGCGAACTCACGGATATAGTCGGTGTGCCTACATCCAAAAGAACCCAAGAACAAGCCGCTTCACTTGGAATCCAACTCTCCACTCTCGACGCCCATCCGCACCTGGACCTCGCCATTGACGGAGCGGACGAGGTTGACCCAAATCTCGACCTGGTGAAGGGCCGAGGTGGAGCACTTTTGCGTGAAAAAATGGTTGAAGCCGCTTCGGATAAATTCGTCGTGGTGGTGGATGACTCTAAACTGGTATCTGGGCTCGGCGGATCGGGTCTCGCAATGCCTGTGGAGGTTGTTCAGTTCTGTTGGAACTACAATTTGGTGAGACTCCAGGAAATGTTTAAGGGAGAAGGGTGTGAGGCGAAGCTCAGATTGGATGGAAATGGGAAGCCATATGTTACTGATAATTCGAACTATATTGTGGATTTGTATTTCATGACTCCGATAAAGGATTCCAGAGCGGCGGGGAAGGAGATTGTGGCACTTCAAGGAGTGGTGGAGCATGGCTTGTTCTTAGATATGACAACTGCTGTGATTATTGCAGGCGGCGAAGGAGTGAGTATCAAAACCAAGTGAAGATAATTTTGACATGGGGTAAGCAGAAAATGTGAAGAATTTTTTGAAATTTATTTTGTCTCTTTAATCTACATTGTCTCGATACAATTAATTTTGCTGCAAATTTCGTTGTAGCTCAGTGGAATGAACTGATAAAAATGAAAAAGATTATCTTGTTGATGAGTTGAAAGAAAATTCTTCGGATCCTCTGTTTCTTTAATTATTTTCAGATGCATTTTGTTTCACAGATCAACTATTAAGTTTTTTTCAAAAACATGGTTTTATCGACTTGCATTCTTATGTGGCACACATCAGTATCCTTCTTTGCCTGTAAAACATTTCCTTGTTTTGGTGAGAGGAACTTTGCTTGAGCCGTGGATATGTTTTGGTGAGTGGTCCAGCGCTAAGATCGTTGAGTGAATTATGATATTTCCGTGCGGTAGGTGGAGGCAAGTCCTAGAATGCGGGCAAACTAACAGATTTAATAAAGAAGTAATATTGGTGATATGCATCCATCAAGCCTGTGGATCCATTGCCGCGCATGCCAACGGGATAGGGGACTTGAGTGGGCTACACTATAAACTATGGGTTGCACAACTTCCATATTTATCCATGTTTTAGGAAAATAATTGCCCCATTTGCTGGATATATCTGCAGGCTGATTAAGAACTAAGGACATTATAATCACACATCTTTCAGAATATGAATTCCTCATCACAATTGAACATGGTGATTCACCCGAGTTGTGATTCTTAAAGTGGTTCCGAGGATTTATGTGACTTTTATGCGAGTAAGTTCTTGTTTTGTAGGTCCGAGAAGCGGCTTCCTTGCTTTGGTACTTTGTTAGGTTTAGCCCTGAAATATTGGTGGTTCTATTATTGATGGATTTGGAAACCATTCTCTCATGCACGCGACCATTAGATAAATATGCCTCTATTAAAGTTGACATGTTTGTGTGACTCTGATTGCCTGAAATTGGTGGCATAATCGTGTAAAACCGTCGATAACATTCCAAATTTTGAGCCTCGTGAAGCAGTATAGTTGATTGACCTGTCGTATATCCTCCATATGTACAAAAGATCAATGACATATGATGTGTGTGTGTATCACCCTCTAAAGTAACATAATCTCCATGTGATTGTGCGTGATGACGTCAATAGACTGCTAGTTGCTTGCTTCCTTTCGGTTCCCCTACTTGCTGATCCACTATTGATGCCAAGCTTCCCTCTTTTTTTGTTGCTAAGAGGTAAAGTGTATCACCCCCTCCTTTTTCTACTATTTCCATGAGTTGTATTATGTTCATCGACTTCAATAATACTTACCCGATTTATGGACCAAATGTATCATCAGACTTTGTTGCCTACATAGATGGGAACTTTCACAGAGACTTGTTTCTAAATATATCCAGAAATTCAATAGTCAAGCCCGGAATATGATATGTCCCGTATTGATTCCATGGTAAGCAGACCTCAACTCTACTAACCTTCTATGTAATCTAAATGTAGGTAGCGCAATATCCTAACGTTCGCTCTCTGTTTGATACCACTTCTAATGCTCCGTCCGGGTGAAATCTTGAAAGATGGCCGCGGTGTGCTTTCGTATCAACTACGGATATCGAGCTGTTATATTTTACAATACCAGACTTATGCGTGCTGGATCAACTGATAAAACTGGGACTTGTCATATACAGACAGCATAACAAGGCTTCACATTTTCAAGCGTATCTGCACACTCCTTAAATATGGAAAGCACATAAACTAGGCGGAATAAAGACCAGAATCAAAAGCATAATTCGGAACTGAGAAATTACAAGTTTCGAAGATTAAATAAATGGGCTGTTTTGAACTGATTAGCAGATTGAATTTACGGCTAATAGAAAAGTCATATTTATATGAATATGTTTATTGTGAGACGGCCTCACGAATCTTTTATCTGTGAGACGGGTCAACCTTACCGATATTCACAATAAAAATTAATATTTTTAGCATAAAAAATAATATTTTTTCATGGATGACTCAAATAAGAGATATGTCTCACAAAATGAGATATGTGAGACCATCTCACACAAGTTTTTTCCTATTTAAATATATATTGAACATCATATTAACAAAGATTAGTATTTTTATTACTAAATTTATTTTAAAAATTAAGTTTTGATTTAAAAAAAAAATTCGAATCCGACATTCGAGTTTGATACGAATGAACCCAGATGGCAGAATATTTTATTTTAGCGAAGCTACCCTTATTCGCATTACTTTAGTCAATTTGTTATTAAAATTAATAATATTTTATTAGAAAACCTGCGAATCTTTACGGATTGATTGTTATAAAATAAGGGTTAATTGTGTATCAGTATATTTTGAAAAAGAATGTAGGTTTTAGTATCTGGAGAGAGAAATTTTCTTTAAAATACCAAAAATGCCCTTATTCCCTATTTTCTTTTAATTGATCATCGCGCTTTCCTAAAATGGTATCAGAGCCTTAGTTTAATTTATTTCAAACACAAAATTTATTGTTACAAAGAAACGAAATGTTTGAGGAGGAGAATTTCGAAAATTATGAATCCGAACTTCGGTTCAAGAAAAATAATTTACAAGAATTATTCCAATATTTTGGAATATATACAAGAACATCTAACTGTTGTTAGATATCCAGAGCAGAAAGAGAAGCCTAAGCACCCTCAGGTAAACTTATGATTTAATCTAATAAGTTTATGGAAATTATACCAGATTCTTCTAAGCTCTCTTTAGATCTTAGAGAAATTCAGAAAACAGTACAAAACTATGGCAATATGCTATACTTTGTACCGCAACGAGTTGAAAAAATCCTTGAAAACCAGGAAGAAATTCTTGGAATATTAAAGGATATTCAAACAAGAATTCAGAAACTAGAACAACAACCAGATTCTAGTAAAAGAACTTCAGGAGGATGGTTACCACCATCATTTGGTACTGAACCTTTGTTACATCAACAAGGAAAGGCCAGAGTGGTGTCAAAACCTTTGACTGAAGAAGAAAAGATGATCAATCTAATTAAGTCTGTCTCAGAAAAGAAATTAATCTGATGACAACTCTAGAAAGGATTGGTCTGGAGGATCTACAAGAACTTGCGGAATCTTTCGCAAATCTCAAAGTTGTAGATCTAAAGATGAACACAGCAGGAGGTGAAACACCTGCTATAACTTGGTCATCTTCACAAGAACCACCAAAGGAAAGTGTGGGATCTCAAAATATACACATGAGAGAATCTCAAACTGATTTCCAGACAGGTGGAGGTTCACACCCAGCGGGAACAAGGACAAGGAGAAATCAAAGTCCCTTGCACCAAACCCCCTATGGGAAAACTGTTTTAGATCCTATACATCCTTACGGGGTTATGCTTAACCTTGATGTATTAGATTTCAAAAACAGAGAAGAACTCATAGACGATTGGACATCTGCTATGAGAATTGCAGCATGAACACTTGATCTCAACAGAGAAGGATTCATTAAACTTCTAGAAATGAGTCTTATGGGATCAGTGAAAATTGCTTGGGACATGACTTCGGTGGAAACTAAAGAGTCGGTCCTAGCCGGAGAATCTCTAAACGAGATAGCCGGAAGAATGGCTACCCTATTTAAAGCACAATTTATAGAGGTAGACTATTTTAATAGTCAAGACACAGAGAAGAGGAAGAAATATACTCAAGCTCTGTATAGTCTTGAATTACATGACATCTGTTTAGTAGATGAATATATTATGTTATTCACTAAATATAGATGGAATTCAGAAGTCGAATAAGACATAGCTATGCAGCTTTTCTTCGCAAAGATGCCAAACCCCTGGAGAGAAATGCTCATAAGGGAATATGTACCTGGAAATCCAGATACATTGGCACGAAGAGCTTCTTTCCTTAAAGGAAAATTGGCGGAATGGTGTCATTTGGTAGCATTACAAAAGAATTACAAACGATTAAGGGGTATTAACAAACGTACTCCTTTTTGTTGTAAGGAAAATGATCTTCCAACAATTATTGGAAGTAAACCACAAAAGCATAGAAGGAAAAGTTTCAGAACTCATCCTTATGCTAGAAGTGGAAGAAGTTCTTGGAAACCAAGAACAGTATGGTCTAGAAAAAAAGCCAGATCTTATAAATCTGGACAAAGAAGCGGACCATCAAGGAGTAGGATATCCTCTCAAGCATCGAGTACATCTCGAAGCAAAAGAAGAACACCTACAAAGAAAACTTTCAGAAGGGCTCATACACGAGCTACTGAAAGTTTTAAGGACTGTAATTGCTGGACATGTGGAGCAAGAGGACATATCTCGACTAACTGTCCAGAAAATGAAAAAAGAGGTATTAAACGCTTCGATCCAACTCCGGATATTGAAGAAGCAGTTTATTACCAAGATCTTATTCAGGTATACAGATTTGAGGACATTGCTTCAGATGAAAGTATATATGAAGAAGAAGAAGTCCTAAGTCAGGAAGAATCCGATGGAACTGAATCGGAATCTGACTGAAAACGAGGTGTTTCGACATGAAACACATGAGGATATGTCTGGGTTCTTTAGCCAGACAACAATATCTCATAACATGGTCCAAAGGATTATGAAAGAAAATCCTAGTCTACAGAGATATCAAGGATTCTCTGCAAGACAGGTAGAAAAGTTCTTAGGAAATCTTGGACTAAGAAACAGAAAGCATCATCTGATCTATAAAGTTTCTAGAAGGGAAATGGCAATCCCAATGGAACTTACTGGAAATAGAATGGAGATGCAGTTAATTCCTTCTGAAGAAATTAAGGAGGAATTACAAAAACTCAAGATCGAAGTAGCAAGGACTATGTCCTGGATTCATATTGGAGCAATCCAAATTATGATAAAAGCTACTTTTAAAGAAGGTATAGATTCACCCATTGATATTGCTATATGCGATAAAAGAATGGGGAACCTTCAAGATTCAGTACTGGGAACTATCTCAGGAAATCTCTGTGCAGGAAAGATTGTAGGAGTTATCTATCCAATGATAGCCTACAACCTGGCAGATCGAGATTTCAGTCGAGCCTTGACATTACATCAAAATTTCAAGGAGAAAAGACTGATGAAGGAATGTAATAGACCATATTCTATTACCTATCAAATCTCATATGCTTTATCTAATACACATCATTCAGAGTTGTTTATTAGAAATGAGTTTATTGAGATACCAGAAATATTCGGAAAAGTTGCTCAGGCAATTTATCCAGAACGAGTTGAGTTTCCGGTAATACAGGAAACAGATATCCAAATACAAGACAAACCGATTCTACAAAGGAATCAAAGTCTTAGATTGGAATCAAGAAGACTATATTTTCAAGGAGATAGGATTACAAGCTACAGATGGGGAAAAACCCCTGTTCAAGAAACCCAACAGGAGCTAAAAAGTTTTTCAACAATAGGAAAGCTTAGATGCCCAGAAGGGTGGAAGGAAGTCGAAATAGTATTTGATATTACGAAACAAAGAAATCAATTTCCTTGTAATATCATCTACTATTTAGAACAATCTATGATATGAACTTACCAAGGAATGATCCAAGTTGGAGAATTGGAAGTTCATCTCACAGGAATTCCAGGAAAAGAATCAGATCAACTGATTCTTGGACTAGAGTTTCGTGAGGAACATAAACCCGGGAAACGTCTAGAGTATGGAATGGAGTTTATGGCAGAAGATAAGATGTGGAAAATCCAATGACCACAAGTCCATTCTCCATATACATTCCAGTCGGAATGTTATATGAACAATATAAGGCCGAATATTTTGCTGCTTATATTGATTCAGGTGCTGGCATTTGTACAGCAAAACGAGGAGTTTTTCCAAATAATTTGGAAGAAGATTTACCAAAGATTGCTGGAAGAGTTTTTCCAGAAGAATCTTAATCTTATGTAAAGGGATTAAGATGACTGAAATAATGATTGGCGGTGCTGGGCAAACACCTTGGTACAAAGTGAAGACACCACCAATTTATTTCCATGATACAGGAGCTGACATTTTACTAGGAAACAATTTCCTACAAATGTTCAAATCCTATACCCAAGAAAATGAGACTAGAAGATTGGTGTTTACAACTCCTTGTAACCACAAAATTATAGTCCAGAGACTAAGAGAGGCATTTTACCGAAAATTGCCGATCCAGTTTCGCAGCAAGCGTGGTGATTCAGGACAACTTCTGAACCCAAAAATGAAAGATTCTAGAAAGTTTGGAGAAACAATGCTCCAGTTAAGAGCAGATAAAACTCTCCAACCAGAAGATATGGAATACCTGAAGATAACTTTACATCAGAATGAAGTAGAGTTTGAATCTAAGGTATCCTTAGAAGATGTCAAGAAGAGGATCAAAGAAAATTACAATGAAGATCCTTTGGCATGGTGGGACAGAAATCAACTCAAAGCTTGCCTTAAAATTAAGGAAGGTAAAGAGTATGAATTTGTCCGTTGCAAGCCTATCCCAATGAATATCATAGATCAAAGGGATATGCAGATTATAATCAAGGAACATTTGGACCTTGGTTTAATCAAAGCAGGAATGTCACCATATAGTAGTCCAGGTTTTCTGGTAAGAAATCATGGTGAGATAAAACGAGAAAAACCCAGATTAGTTATTAATTATCAAGAAATTAATAAGATTCTGAAGTTTGATGGGTATTTTATACCTAGTAGAGAACATCTAATAAGTTGCATACGCAATGCTAAGATATTCTCTAAGTTCGATTGTAAGTCCGGATTTTATCAGATTCGGATGCAAGAAGAAAGCAAGAAATTCACAGCTTTCTCTACACCTCAGGGACATTATATTTGGGAAGTATTACCAATGGGATTGGCTAATTCACCTCAGATATTTCAAAGAAAGATGGATAATCTTTTTAAAGATTATTTTAAATTTATGTTTGTTTATATTGATGATGTTTTAATAGCGTCTAAAGATATAAATGAACATGTTAAGCATTTGGAGATTTTCTCTAATGTTTATAAAAAAGAAGGACTGGTTTTATCTGAAAAGAAAGTAGTCATTGCGACAAGAAAGATTGAATTCCTCGGAATTGAAATCGATGAATCAGGAATTATTCTGCAAGAACACATAGTGGAAAAAGTGCAGAATTTTCCAGAAAGTCTCAAAGACAAGAAGCAACTTCAAAGTTTTTAGGAGTTGTTAATTTTGCTGGGATGTTTATTAAAAACATAGCAAAACACAGGAAAGTGTTTAGTCCATTATTGAAAAAAGATGCTAGATTTATATGGAATGAAGAACACACAAAAGGATTATGCCAATTAAAGGAGATTTGTAAGAATCTTCCAAAAATGGCTATTCCTCAAGATGAGGATGATCTGGTATTGTATACTGATGCCAGTGATCATTGGTGGGCAGCAGTTCTTACTAAGCTCACACCAGATGGAGAACAACCATGCAGGTATTGTAGCGGTTTATTCTCAGATGCAGAAGCCATAAGATGACATATCAACGAGAAGGAATTTTATGCAGTAAAAAGGGCTTTTGAAAAATGGCCATTATTTTTACTTGCAAAGAAATTCACTTTGAAAGTTGATAACACACAGGTGAAAGCTTTCTTAAGGAATAGAATTGAATCTAAACCTGAGAAGGCTAGATTATTAAGATGGCAGACATTATGTCAAAATTATATTTTTGATATTATGATAATTAAATCTCATGAAAACATTCTTGCAGATTTTTTAACAAGAGATGGACAGCATTGACATTGATGCTATTATCAAGATGCAGAGGCATTTGAGGGAACACCTTGAAATGCTTCAAACCGAGTTTAACAAGTTAGCACTGAACGCAGAAGTTGCGGGAAGGCTTCAACAAGCTGATAAGAGAATTGTCTCTGATCGAATCACAGGATGTTTACAGGCATATACTCAGTTATGGTCTGTAATGCAAAGGCATATCCTCCAAGGCATTGAGAAACCATTGGTTTCCGAAATGGAGAGTTTTCGAGTACAGGGCTCTATTCCTGGAGCAGGGGATTCAAGTACCCCTAGCACAAGTGTTAAGTCGGGATCATCTATAGATGAGTCGGCTAAAACAAAAAGTGAGACTCCAGATCCTTATCTCGAGTCCTCAAGTCAACCCTTCACCTCGGGGATTGAAGAGGGAGAGATCAACCTTAGGCCTCGTACTGACAAAGGCAAAACTAAGGTTAGTACTAATGAAACTACAATTTTTCCATTTCAGGTTTACCAACAGAATTGGGAGAAATTAAATACAAGAATTGGCATCAACCTAGCCATAGTTCGAGTTGATATTGCAGGAAAATATCCTAGGGTATGGATGAAACAAAATTCATATCCAAAGGAGGTCAAAGCCTGGTATGAATTTGGGGCTCTTGCCTCAGTTTATACTACTTCGCCCAGCTTCCCGGAAATATCAGCATTACCAAAATGGATTCAGGAAGCTGTTCATGAGACTTGGGCAAATAATGATCATTTATCCAGAGGAGATGTTTTGGAGCTATACTTTTTCAGTGCAGCACCAGAACCAGCAGGAAAAGGCTCACACGAAGCCTTTCATTTTATCAAGCTAAGGAGGCCAGATATGAATTCTCAAAAATTTATAAAGGATCCTCCTACAAATGAAACCCCCTTAGTCTCTTCATTTAATGAAGATGATATGTCTACCAGGAGAGCATGGGGTATCTGGGTCTGTCTCACAGAGATGGACAAAGTCAAGTTTCCATTTAAGTTTTACCAAAATTCTTTAAATGGATCATTCCTGTTAAACACTATGACAGGAAAAACTACAAGCTTTGCAGAAGATCTATTCGAAAAGAAAAGAAATCTTCTGTGGAACAGCAAGATGCCGGCAAGTAAAGAGACTCGCCGAAAGTTCTGTAATATGGCACACATAGGAAGATGGTCAGAAAACATCTGCCTTGAATGCCAGAATCAGAAAGAACCGGAATTTGGTAAAGGTTTCAAACCGAGATCTGATCGGAAACATTTTACCGAAGCAAGGACAAGTGGGGAAGGACCACATTCACATTTTTCTCGAGGATACAAAAAGCCTAAGATTCCTCGACAAAATTAAAAGGGACATGTGACCAAACCCACTCACCAAAAGAAAATCCACCATGTGAGTGGAAGGACAGGACCACCAATAATCGGTGGAAAAATGACAAAGAACATTGGATATCTTATCTTTAAAGATAAAGGAAATCCAATCAAAACAAGAAACTGGACCCAAAATTTCACAGTATAAATACGGATAATTTGGAACCAGTAAAACACACCAGAAAATCAAAACTCAAAGATGTATCGAGTATATCTTAAAGTTTTGAAAAGAAGGATAAATTACAAGAGAAGTGAAGTTGCTGCTCTCAGATCAATAATTAAAATGTACAAAGAAAAGGGTGATGAGATAACAGCAGATCTATTCCAGACTCATCTCTATTGGTATCTCGGAGAGCTAAGAGAAGATGAGAAGTTGATTTCTAGATTAATAATCTAGAAAAAGACATTTTGCAAGAAAAGTGGAAGGACCATTTTAAAAGACCACTCACCCACTACATGGTCCCAAGGCAAGCTGTAAAGGCTTATCAAGATTTGAAGTCCGGATTTCAAATCCGAAGAAGCCTTCTATAAATAAAGCAAGAAGAAGGAAGTGAAGATCATCGAACATTTTCCTCATTTCTTTCAATCATAAGTTGTAATATTTTCTCTTTATGTGTTGTTCAAGTTCAGCTACTATAAGTAGCTAAGCAAGTTTCTCCTCCTCTACAGGAGGTTTCAATGTAAAAATAATATGTTTGTGTTTGAATAAAGAGATCTTTGCTCTTAGCCCCTCTTATGTATTATTTTCAAAAAATTTTATCTTTTGCTGTACACCCTAAGGTAGGAAACGAATTAGGGTTGTGCTAAGTTCTGCTGAAGGAATCTGCGTCGGTAACCATCGGTTGCGATCGTGTGGTTGGATTGTGAGGAGCAGTCCGTAAAATACGGTGGATATAACCCGGTGGCATTTTGGTCAAAGAAGTAAAAGATTTAATTTATTTTACGGAAGCATTATGGGCCTTTAATTTAAAAAAAAAATCAATTTAATTAAATTAAGGATAAAGGGTATTTTGGGAAAATTTTGAAAAGTGGGTATTAAAACCAAAAATGAAAAGTTTAGGGTACTGAATCATAAGTTACCCATAAAATAACACAAAAACTCATGTGAAACGGTTTTATGAGTTAATTTTGTGATACGAAAATTGAATTTCAAAAATATTACTTTTTAATATAAATATAAACATGGTTGAATCGTCTCATGAAAATACCTGTTAAATAAAATAAATGTTAAAAAACCAGATAAAAGCATGGACAGAATCTAGGTTTTGAAATTGCTAGAGAATCCGTCATTATGGATCAAGCACTTTTTAATAGAAGTTGTTAATAAAAATATGATTTTATTTTCTTATACTTGTACGATGCATAATGAATCTATTTGAATGCTAATGTGTCTGGTTGTTAAGTCCATGAGTTCAAAGAGATGTGTGTCTATCTGTTGGTATTGTCTCATATTTTCTAGAAATCAATCTTGTCATTTTTTCTATCATCGGTTCTGTCCCCAACAAAGACAATACAACCGGTCAAAATTTGTCGTCATTTTTTTATGGCTCACTTACTTAACCAGATCAAGTGGTGTAGCGTCAATAACTTGACGCATGAGAACTTCCCAAGTAATCACACATATTAATTAGGGGTGTTCATCGGTCGGTTCGGTTCGGTTTTCGGTTTTTGTTTTCGGTTTTTTCGGTTTTCGGTTTTAGAAATATAATCCGATATACGAACCATTTTTCTTCGGTTTGGTTCGGTTTTCTATCAAAACGGTTCGGTTATTTCGGTCGGTTAATTCGGTTTTGGTATAATTATTTAAATTAATAATATAAATATATTATAAAATATAATATGTAAACTTTCTACATGTTTTATTAGTAAAATATTTAAATATAAGGTCTAAATTAATTAAACAAACAACAAACAATTAAAAATTGTTCAAAATAGTTTCTCATTCACTAAATATCATATCAAAATATATAATATAAATAAAAATATAAAAAAATTATTAATTTAATGAAATTTCGGTTTTTTCGGTTTGTTCGGTTTTGACATATATAATCCGAAACCAAACCAAATAAACTTCGGTTTTAACATTTATATCCGAATTACAAAATTCGGCTTTCGGTTCGGTGTTCTGTTTTTTCGGTTTGAATTTTCGATTTTTTCGGTTTTATCCGAAGTTTGAACACCCCTAATATTAATAATAATCTCATTCATGAATGATTAATTATACATTCATCGGATCTTTTGATTAAAAAAAACACGTGAGATGAATAAAATAATCATCTACCTGACTATTACACCACTCTTTATTTTCCGAGGAGTAAGTCTCATGTGAGACAGTCTCGCAAATTTTATCTGTGAAATGGGTCAACCCTATCGATATTCACAATAAAAAGTAATACACTTAGCATAAAAAGTAATACTTTTTAATGGATGACCTAAATAAGATATTCGACCCACGAAATTGATCCGTGAGACCGTCTCACAAGAGTTTTTATGCTTTCCGAAAATGTGCATTATATTGTTGATGCTTAACATAATTGTAGCCGCCCCTAATATAAATGTAGCCCACGTTTAATTAAAATAATCCCAATTTTTTAATTGATATAAGCATAAATAAAATTTTGATCAAAATCAATATACTACTGATATCAACAGAACAAGTCATTTCAATATCGAAAAGTTCCGAAACATAATTTATTAGGCAATAATTTTTCAAATAAAAAAACAATAAGTTTGGGCACGAAAATAAATAACTAAAACCACACGAGTATCCAATTATTCATCCTATATATTATACAATCAAAACCTCATCACCATAATTATACAATCTGTCTGAACATTATTATTTATTATACAAGAAAATTTATTTTATTTAAATTTATATCACATGCTGAAAAAATAAATAATATTGTGAAAGCATAAAATAAAAAATCTCCCTACTTCAAGTAAATAAATGCAGTAGGTATAATCAACATAGCCATCCAGCTTAATATCCCCATCGAAAGAGCTGTAATTGCTGCATATATGAAATTAAAGAAAATCAATTAGAAGTTTAAAATAACGTATGATATTAATTATTCAGATATATACATATTTGTATATATATACATATACACATATGATTAAAATCGAAAACGAAAACCAACCTCCACTATCATCAGTCGAGTTTGAAGATGAACCCGAAGTTGATTTCGACACCCTTATTCCAAGTCTTTGACAGTCGTCGGCTTGTATAGCACCTAAATTTATTCGACGTTAGACGTATTATATACATATATGCATACATACATAGAGTACGAATATATAAAATCGATAACGAAAATATATTATGATCTTACAATCGGAGTAGCATGGAAATGCTGAGATGTTGAGGAGATTTGAATATCCGGGGTTGCATTGGCATTTGTGTGTGTGTGTTGTGTTCTTTGTGCATGTCCCTTCCCCACAATAGATCCAATAACAAGCTGAAGCACACAAATTTATTTTAATAATTACCTATTTTTTATTCAAAATAAAAATATTATAAAATTATATATATATATATAATTTTAGAGGTGAAAAAAAAAATTTATTACGTACGGTCGAAGAAAGATGTGTTATATGGAACTGCTGGAGCTGGTGGAGCTGCTGGCATGCACGAATAATCAAGGGAACCTGCAGTATTAATTAATTTACATGAAATAATCCACCCTTGATCCGATCGAAATATTCCAAATTTTAAATGAAAATGTGAATAATTCATTCTTCATCGATTTTGAGTTTGATTACTAGTAAAAAAAAACAGTATACATACAATTTGGTATGATGCAAGGTAGGTAGAGTAGATTTTGCTCATCGGAATCGTTCAGCCGCGTTCGTTTCCAGCCGGAGTCGCATTGGCATCTGAACCCGAATGGGTAACTCCGATCTGACTCACAACTTCCCTTTCCACATTGCACTTCATTACATATGTTATCTAAATTTCCAAAAACAAAAATAATGAGCAATTCNATAAAATTAATCAAACTTCTTTTTAATAGGTACACACAAAAACAAATTCTAAATTTGTCTTGTGTGTGTATTAAATTTCCTCCGATCAATGCATCGACGAAAATTTTAAGACTCGAACCCGAAATAAATAAAAATCACGATCTTCTCCATTGAGATAGTTGATAGAACTGCTTACCGTAGAAAGGATCAAGAATATCAGCCTCCGTAATTGTAATTATAGGTAATATTAATAGTAACAAGATTGTAGTAAAACGATGAAAATTGAAGAAACCCATTATTATTATTATTATAAATCAATCTTATAATATAATATGTGTGTGCCTGGATTGGTTATATATATATGTGTGTGTGTAGTTAGAAAGCATGGATATTAACTGGCTTGATTTGTATTCAGTTTCTTTACGGAAGCTTCTTCGACCTGTGCAAAAATTTCAAATATAACAGCGATATAAATCTCTCCAAAGGTCAGGTTCATATAAAAATTTGTGATATTTTTATCAAT
>NC_133316.1:19076353-19135402 GCF_012295235.1 Primulina huaijiensis
ATATATGTTGGCGTTTAATTTGATTTATTGACTTTTGGTATATATTTAGTTGGTGGAGAAAAGGTCAGACTAGATTATATATTGAAAAGCTGTGTGTGAATTATGGGTGGCTAAATGGAAAATAATGTGTATGATTCCAGAAGGTCTTCGTGGAGTATTTGATTATATTACACATGGAACGTGTATTCATATTTCTTGTTTTTAATAATTTAATATATATGTGAGTATGTAGAATAGCTTCTGTAACAGTGCAATTTAATTTTTTTTTAAATCATAAAATACAATAACGTAAACGTTAAGTTCTAATTGTTAATATATATTTATTGTTGCGGTTAATAATTATATTTGTTGTGTAGAGCAATCGAAACGTGGTGCTTGATATGCTATATGATTAAAAAATTTGAGTTGCAAAATCACCAATAGCTATAACTTTTGGTAAAACGACAAATATATGTTATTTCATTTATCAAGTACATGTGTAGTTATGGAACAGAAAGTGATCTGCAATTTAAAAGAGAGAATTTATTAAGATTTAGTGATATTTAATTTCCTGGACAATTCGGCTTCGCTTCAACATCTACTTTAGGCCTTTAGTGGTAATGTCGGTAAAACATATCATTTTTATTTTTCATAATTTTCCCTCTAAATTACCAATCAACCAACAAACTAATACAAATTATTTAATTATTAACATTGTTATAAAATTTTTATTTTTACATTTTTTTATTTCTTTCATTAAATTAAATTAATTTTATATAATTTAAAAAATATTATTTTATATGTATATGCTCGTGAAAAAACTATTATTAACCAATCAATGATGTCATCGTTTCAGTTATTGGATGTTATATAATATAAGTTTCTTCGTTGAAAAAAAAAAACAAACAAACTCCTTAATTCAATTTAAGGTTCATTTTGGATATCGACCAATGATATTTTTTTTCTAATTCTTGTCAAACCACTCGCCGTGCGGAACAAGTAAACAAACCAATTCGGATCTATAATGAAAATTGGGAATTTGAAGTATTTAATACATAAATAAAACTTATTTTATTATATTTCTAGTTGGCAGGCAAAAAAGTAGAGTATTTATAATGATATTGTAAGCATAAAAAGCTATGTACAATTATTTTTAATTTTCATTTTTTGTTGCCGCTGAATGTGTAGAACGATATACTGTTAATTTAAAACGTGACGACGGACTTACAGATTTATATCCATAAGACGAATAAAAAAAATAATACTTTTTTTCATGAATTATATCCTTCTAACAAAATAGAACCGCAAGAGAGTTTATGNTAATAATACCTTTCTATCTTTTGAAAAAAAAAAAGAAGAAAAATTGTAAGAGTGAAATGCTTATATTCATGCATCTGACAAATCATAAACGATATAATTTTAAATTCTCTCTTTTTCCCTCGATGTCAAAATTAGCTAAACTCGCATGATCAAACTGGAGCAGATTAAAATCATAAAAGTGGTAAATGGCAGCTCAAAGGGAAAGCCTATGCAGGCCTATATTTTAAAACTTAATAAACAATTAATCAATATATATGTGTGTGTGTGTGGTAAAAATCCCACCTCCAAATTAAGTTGAATATTCGAAAATAGTGATTCAAATATATTCTTATGTGTGTTGATTAGTATCATCAAAACATGGGCAAGGCAGGCAAATGGATCAGGAATTTGTTCGTAGGGAAAGGAACAGAATTGGCGATTGTAGGAGAAGGGCCTAAAGTAAAACGGAGATGGAGCTTCAGATCACATAAACAATTCGATTCCGCCGAACATGAACATGACCACAACCTCGAGCATAAAACTAATGCAGCTGATACCAAAATACAAGCCGTGTATCGTACTCTCTCTAGCGACTCATTTCTTGATGTTTAACCATCCTTGACTTTGTTTCGTTCTTTCAACGGCAGCCTCCTGTTATCTTGTATTGATTCTTCCATATCCAACCCAGTCAGGAATGAACTTATTAAGGTCGAGGCAAGATTCGCACGAGTACAAAATTATGTCATTCGCGCCCATGACAGCTGAGGGAGATCAAATACTTAACAGGAAAAGTGTACATCAAACAACATTTTGCAAGTTCTTCTGGTATGATTGGTGACAGACCCAACAAAGGGTGATTTCTCTCCCCTTCATGGTGAAGTATTTCCTGACTGGATTGCACCAACGCATTTATGGTGAAGTAGATTTTCATTTACTCTAATCACAATTTATTATCAAACAATAATTATTTGATTTAAATCTGCAGCGGAAAAAGTGTTTAAAATACTTTAAAACGGACCTCAGGACCTAAAAAAATTTCGGCATGACCTCCCCGTAAGTAGGACATCCCGAAGAATTCAAGCAGCAGTTTATATCCAAATATACTCCAACTAGAGTCATTAAAACAAGAACCGAAGTTAAACAACCTATAGCCGCACTGGCCAGAACTAAGCAGAAATTAAAACTTACCAAATACTCACCAGATCATAAAAATCACATAGTCGACTAAGAACATCACAAGAACAACCAAATATCACTACAGATACAAGGGGCATCTCCACGACAAATAAACTACAACACAAGACTAAAACAAACTCAAGACATACATATAGACTAACTGGGAGACTCCACTGTACAGAACCAAGCAATCCAACCTCAATCCCGAGCTCCACTGGCGGAACCTCAGCCTGATGCTGCAAAACGACTCGGGATATCTACCATGGTGCCCAATAGTAACCACAGCAGCCCCCCAAAAAAACAACTGAGGTTAGGATTCTGGTATGAAACAGTTCAACAATAACAACAATAATCATAAATCATGCATAATCATATAATAAAATGTAATATGCAATGCATGAAAGGCTCAACGAATAATCGGGATAACAAGAGCCAACAAACGGTACGATAACAATTGAAATAATGCTCGAGCAACAACACAGGAGAGCTACATCGTCATGCAGCTAAACCGTTCTGCCAAGTATGCGAGGAATGCCAAGCTGTGCTGAATAACACCCCTGACTCGGCCTCCATACAGCTGATACGATATAACAGGATGGCACAACAGAACGAATTAGATGACACAATCCCAGCGCTCACCTCAAAATGCTACACTAACCACGGGATTGTTCAATCACATCTACGGTCTCATTTGTATAGACCTATCAGCCACACTATGATCCCGAGATAAACAACATTGCCAGATAACAATGGAAATCAACAGCGGCTAACAAGAACGACAGGGCTCAACATGAATGTCATAACAGCATGCCCTATGCAAATGCCAATAATATGTCACAATAATAAGCATATATCACAACGAAGGCATTTAACAAATTACAACAGTCATAGTGCAACACAGAATGAAAATTAAAACATAATTTATGTTTTACCGTCGTATGTTACGGAGCTGTAACATACCTATACCAGCTTGACAATCCAAAATCGACTTTACTTCAAAACTCTCGGCCTAAACAAAACAACAATAAGCCAATTATGAAAACTACATTCTATACCAATGTCCGATTTGGCACAAAAGAGCATAAAATTCGTATCTCACTCATCATTGACTCAAATCGATATCCGTCAATTGGAGATGAAAGACAACTCAAATATCTAAGTTTTCATAGAAGAAATCATTTCCAGAATCCTAATAGATAAATCTCAGCATTAGCAAAAAGACGCTACTACATGCGCAATTCGCGGACAGAAGTATGTACCTGAACAGTTTCGGCAAAATGAGTATAACGATTTCAATTCTTAATGTAATTTAACGATTCTTATATCAATACGAAGACAACATATAGCTCTACAACTCTTATTTGAATCACAAGTCCAGAATCCGAGCACATAAATGTCATAAACTCGAATTACATTAGCTAATCTACGCAGCTCCAATACAGAATTCCATTTTGACACGTTTTGGTAGAAAAATCATATCAAATCCGTTTCTAATCGAACTTTGATGATTCTAGTGGCTCTAGAAAGCTAACCAACAGAACTACAAGTTCTATTTGAACCACATGTCGAGATTCTTAGTGCACAATACACATAAACCTGAAATTCAGAAGCACAAAACTGAACCTCATCAACTACTGCACAGAAACAAGGCTCACGAAAGGAAGCTTCGATATGCTCGCTTCCTTGCTCAAAATTCACTTTTATGGCTCAAAACAAAGCTACTGATGTAAGGAAGACAAGCCCTCAAACCGATCGAGATTTCGACGCCGGACGGAGGAGATATCGCGATTTTTCTGTGGTTGCTCCAAGGGTGACGGGTTTGGGGTAGAACTTCTTTCTTTCTTTTCTTCCTTCTATCTCTTAAGGTAAGTTATGTGTGTGTGTATGTATATAATGTAATACTTACGCCTCTTTTTATCCCGGTTTTGCATTCTGAGAATCTCTCCGTTTAGAGGTGTTGTTCGTTTTGGTATAAGAGGTAAGTTGTCAACTCGTTTCGTTGGTCCTTATGAGATTGTTGAATGTATTGGGACTTGTGCCTATCGGCTAGAGTTGCCACATTCATTGTCTGGCATCCACGATGTTTTCCATGTTTCTATGTTGCGTAAGTATGAGCCCGATCCATCTCATGTGATTCAGCCTGATGAGGTTGAACTTGACCCTTCTCTATCGTATACTGAGTATCATGTTTGTATCTTGGATCGTAAAGATAAAGTTTTACGCAATAAAGTTTTTTTTTTATAGGAAACTTGAATTATAATTAATAAAAATAGATAGTTTTACAATAAGAGCGGATAAAGTTATTCCACTTGTATGTGTTAAGTGGTCGAGGCATGGTGTAGAAGAATCAACATGGGAAACAGAAGATAAGATGAGAACATCTTATCCATATCTGTTTATGTATATGTGTAAACAGAAATTTCGAGGACGAAATTTGTTTGGGTGAAGAAATGTAAGGCCCTGTAATTAATTGTTCGGTAATTTGGCATAATTAGAATAATTATTGAATTGTAAATTAAAATAATTATTTATGCCAAATAAATTCAAGGAGTGTGTTAAAAATATGTATTTTAGAATATAGAAGAATTTAACGATATAAAATACATATAGAGTTTAAATAACACACAAGAGCAAAATAAATGCAAAACCGGGATAAAAAGAGGCATGAGTATTACATTATATACATACACACATAACTTACCTTAAGAGAGAGAATGAAGAAAAGAAAGAAAGAAGTTCTCCTCCAAACTCGTCACCCTTGGAGCAACCACGGCAAAATCGCGATATCTCCTCCGTCCGGCGTCGAAATCTCGATCGGTTTGAGGGTTGTCTTCCTTACATCAGTAGCTTCGTTTTGAGCCATAAAACGCGCATTTTGAGCAAGGAAGCGAGCATATCGAAGCTTCCTTTCGTGAGCCTTGTTTCTGTGCAGTAGTTGGTGAGTTTCAGTTTTGTGCTTCTGAATTTCGGGTTTATGTGTATTGTGCACTAAGAATCTCGACTTGTGGTTCTAATAGAACTTGTAGTTATGTTGGTTAGCTTTCTAGAGCCACTGGAATCATCAAATTTCGATTAGAAACGGATTTGATATGATTTTTCTACCAAAACGTGTCAAAATGGAATTCTATGTTGGAGCTGCGTAAATTAGCTACTGTAATTCGAGTTTATGACATTTATGCGCTCGGATTCTGGACTTGTGATTCAAATAAGAGTTGTAGAGTTATGTGTTGTCTTCATATTGATATAAGAATCGTTAAATTACATTAAGAATTGAAATCGTTATACTCATTTTGCCGAAACTGCTCAGGTACAGACTTCTGTCCACGAAGTGCGCATGTAGTATCGTCTTTTTGATAATGCTGAGATCTATCTATTAGGATTCTGGAAATGGTTTCTTCTAGGAAAACTTAGATATTTGAGTTGTCTTTCATCTTCAATTGACGGATATCGATTTGAGTCAATGATGAATGAGATACGACTTTTATGCTCTTTTGTGCCAAATCGGACATTGGTATAGAATGTAGTTTTCATGATTGGCTTATTGTTGTTTTGTTTAGGCCGCGAGTTTTGAAGTAAATTCGATTTTGGATTGTCAAGCTGGTATAGGTATCTTACAGCTCCGTAACATAAGACGGTAAAACATAAATTATGTTTTAATTGTCATTATGTATTGCACTGATTGTATCTATGATTGTTGTAATTTGTTAAATGTCTTCGTTGTGATATATGTTTATTATTGTGACATATTATTGGTAAGGTTGTAAATGGCGGGAGGCGGTGGTGGGGCGGTCGGTGACCGCCTACCGCCTCGGCCGCCTAGGCCGTTGAATTTTTTTAAGTAATTTTTTTATAGATAATCATATATAATTATGCAATATAATCATTTTTATATAAAATGTGCAATTAAATAATATTTAAGCACAAAATATAATATCATCTAGATAATGTTTAAACCAAAAAACGGGCGGCGGCGGGTGGCGCAGCCGGATTGTGTGTGGTGGTTGAGAGTTGAGAGTTGAGAGTGAAAACCAAAAATAAAATAAAAAAAGTGATGTGTGCTAGGGTTTTAATATTTAAAATTAGTTGACTTTGACTAGGTTTTTAAAATTGTTGACTAGGTTTTTAAAATTGTTGACTACAATTTAAAATCTTGACTGCCTGCCTCGCCCGCCTGCTCGCCGCCTCGCCCCGCCTCCCCAACGCCGTATAGCTTGGGCCGCCAAAACACCTGCCTCATGCATAAGCGGTGCGATCGAGGGACGGGGCCGCCTCGACCGCCATTTAGAACACTGATTATTGGCATTTGCATAGGGCATACTGTTATGACATTCATGTTGAGCCCTATCGTTCTTGTTAGCCGTTGTTGATATCCATTGTTATCTGGCACTGTTGTTTATCTCGGGATCATAGTGTGGCTGATAGATCTATACACATGAGACCGTAGATGTGATTAAACAATCCCGTGGTTAGTGTAGCTTTTTGAGGTGAGCGCTGGGATTGTGTCATCTAGTTCATTCTGTTGTGCCATCCTGTTATATCGTATCAGCAGTATGGAGGCTGAGTCAGGGGTGTTATTCAGCACAGCTTGGCATACCTCGCATACTTGGCAGGGCGGTTTAGTTGCATGACGATGTAGCTCTCCTGTGTTGTTGCTCGAGCAAATTATTCCAATTGTTATCGTACCGTTTGTTGTTTTATGTTATCCCGATTATTCATTGAGCCTTTCATGCATTGCATATTACATTTTATTATATGATTATCCATGATTTATGATTATTGTTGTTATTGTTGAACTGTTTCATACCAGAATCCTAACCTCCGTTGTTTTCTGGGGGGGCTGCTGTGGTTGCTATTGGGCACCATGGTAGATCTCCCGAGTCGTTTTGCAGCATCAGGCCGAGGTTCCGCCAGTGGAGCTCGAGATTGAGGGTGGATTGCTTGGTTCTGTACAGTGGAGTCTCCCAGTTAGTCTATATGTATGTCTTGAGTTTGTTTTAGTCTTGTGTTGTAGTTTATTTGTTGTGGAGATGTCCCTTGTATCTGTAGTGATATTTGGTTGTTCTTGTGATGTTCTGAGTCGACTATGTGATTTTTATGATCTGGTGAGTATTTGGAAAGTTTTAATTTCTGCTTAGTTCTGGCCAGTGCGGCTATAGGTTGTTAACTTTGGTTCTTGTTTTAATGACTCTAGTTGGAGTATATTTGGATATAAACTGCTGCTTGAATTTTTCGGGATGCCATACTTATGGGGAGGTCATGCCGAAATTTTTTTTAGGCCCTGAGGTCTGTTTTAAAGTATTTTAAACATTTTTCCGCTGCAGATTTAAATCAAATAATTATTGTTTGATAATAAATTGTCATTAGAGTAAATGGGCCTCACATATCTACATAATTATATATATAAATATCAAATTTTGATATAATTGTCAATTAATTTATGCTTATCCAACCATATTTCGGTATAATTATACAAATCATGCATGTCAACCAAATTAATATGCACGTATATCACTAAAAAAATTAAACTAGAATACATCCCTTGGTAATGATAAAACATTTTTTTAAGTATAAAATACAAATTATCAGTCAAAATTTGTTATAAACTAAATAATAAGGTTTACTAATAAATAATGGACCGCCTACACTAAATAGAGTTGCTAAATGAAGAAGATGATTACTTTATACTAAATAACATGCATGGCAACTGCAAGTGACTCCAGAGAACACAATGCATTCAAAATAAAGCATTTGAATCAAATGCAGCACAGGCTTTCCAAAAACGAATCCTGAATTTGATTACATAGTTCAGCTGGGGATCTTAACAAATAAATCATGCTTCACAGGTGTCGCACCTCTAGCAATTAGTATATAGAAGGAATATATTTTCGGGTGCACAGGCAGATATGGAAGTTGAGAAAGAAATTTGCTACACAATTTTTTGTTTAGCAAATTTGCAGAGTATACAAACTGCAATAGAATCCAAACATACCCGAAAATAAGGTGCTGTCGATCAGATTTTTCCCAAACAATTTAAGATGGCAGCTCAGTAATCTGCAGGTACAAATGATAGAACAGAAGTTAGTTATTCATTAGAACATTAAGTTAATTAACAGATAAATTAGACATCCTCAAGAAACAAAGGGGTCAATGTCAGAAGTTATATGGCTTTAGCATACGCGCATTTACTAAATTACGATTACATGATTATGAAACTATTGTATGTTGAAAGCAGAATCCATGCATTTTTGCAGTTCAGAAAATTCACATTGCTCGTGCAATTCAAGGCCAATCTTTGGGAATCAACTTTGGACCATGTAAATCACAATGGGACAGTTGCAATTTTCTATTTTGGACTTCTTTGACTTTCAATCTCTCGAATATATTCATTTCCACATACCGCATGAATGGATAGCACAAGATACAACTAAGTCGTTAAACTCGAATCTCTTTCCTGGAACACAGGCTAATATGTTCACTTTGACGTAGTATCTCACAAGAGGCTCCCGGGGACCAGGAGTAAGTAATTGTCCTTAAGGGAGAAGACAAGCTTGATCCCAGTGGCCAGATAGAGCAAGTGATAAGTTGGCAGTTTTTTGTCAATTGGTCATCGTTTGCACTATGTGAGAAATCAGATTTAGTTAGTTCTCCCCCTTAGGACTGACTACAGAACACTCATGACTCCAACATATTTTCAATGTGGCATGAGCCCGAAAGTAGTAGAACACTCCACAAATATCCGGTTAATGTGATCGATCATCCATCAATTTACTCATTCATGCATCATTCACATAACCAAGAAAACTTTTTGTGTCAAAAATAATGAAACAAACACGATTGATCAGCCAAAGAAAAGAATGAAACAAGTTTCAGCATGAAATCTAATGATTTGAACCTAAAACATTGTCCACTAGCTAAAATTTTGATTTCAAGAATGAAAGCTGAATTTTTAATCCCATCACAAGTTTCTGTGAAGATCATATTTTAACATAACACCAATATTAGGCACCGAAATTCAGAATAAGTCATTCACGCACCAAAAGGCAAATTTAATCAACAATGGCACATACTTTACTTGACTGGCCCTTTCCGAACTCCATGATCAAATCGGGATCAACATTCTCCTCAGGCTCCCAAGTGGGCTCCTCCATATCTGTCCATTTTACCAAATACTCTTTATTCCCTTCTCCTCCTTCCCTCTCATCTAAAATGCTTTCCGCCACCGCGTATTCAAGCCCAGCCTCAAAATCTTTAACCAAATCCTCACCTATCATTCCTTTCTTCACCCACTCGTTAGCCTCTCCATCTTTCCACATAACTAGATATTCCGTATTCATCCCCTTCCCTCTTCTCTCCAATATCACCTCCACCTCCGAATACTCATATATCGCATCCTCCAATATCTTTATCACATTTTCAAGCCCCAATCTCCTAGCAAATTGCACAGGATTTCCCTTTGGTGTCACCCTTAGAATACTCCTCGCCAACTCCAAAGGAGTCTGCTTTCGATCATCTTCCAATTCTGGGTCCGCCCCATAATCAAGCAATAATTTCGCCACGCCAGGCTTCACATAGCCGGCGGCCATGTGCAACGCCGTCAAGCCACCGCTGTTATCTCTATGGTTTATATTAGCTCCAGCCTCCGCCAGAAGTCTAACACACTCCTCCGAGCCAAGGCCAGATACAAACAAAAGTGCAGTGCGACCATCTTGATCGACGGCATCAATGTCCCTTCCATCATCGGATGCAATCAACCGCTCCAGAGCTGCGGCATCAGCCTTCTTGGCAGCGGTCCACCAAGGAGAGTCGTACTCAGCAACCACGTCTCTGGCTACATAGTCGGAGGGGACCCAAGTTGGAGCATGGTCATCTTTCCACTCAATCAAATACTCCATCCCGCGGCCATTTTGAAGCGCTCTGCTGCCGATGATCTTGTTCACCTCACCATAACTCTCATCTGCATCGTAGTCACCATATTCTTCAGCTGGCACGGATGCTGATGCGCGGCTCTCGAGGGTGGCGAAAAGCGACAAAGTAGAAGTCTTGGGGTGGTCAAGACTGGTTTTAATGGAAATTGGGAAGTGGGTTTGGGAGAGAAGAGGGAGCGGGACGAGTGTGAGTGGAGGGGAAGAGGGCTTGAGGCGGGAGAGATATTGAAGAATGTTCATTGAAGATCGAACGAGCAAATGCGAAGAGTTGCAGTGTAAAATTGGCAAGACAGAAGCGTACTGTACTGAAACAGACAGAACGGCATACTGACGGGGGAGATTATGTTCATGTTGGTGTTGGGGATAAGAAATCACATCCACGGTTGAAGGTATTTGCAGTTTTGGTCCTTTATTTTGTGTTATTTTTAATTCATATCCTAGTCTTGGTTTTGTTTGTGCACACATAATAATAATAATAATAAATAATAATAATAATAATAACTAGTAAAAGATACACACGTTCTATATGTTATCATTATTATTAATTTCATCAAATAATACTAAATAATTAACACAAAATTATTTTCNATATTTAGTAGTAATAAACATGAAAGTTCACTTTTAATTTTAATTCTAAAATGAAAATTGAACATATTAATAGTCCACATTTCTCATTCACAAATTAACCCACCAAATATCCTCTATTTCAACAATTTAAGATGCATCTAGGCATGATTCCTTCTTTCCTAACCTATGACAATAATTAAGAGAATTAAACATTAATTATTATATTGCATGTCATAATGATAAAAGTTTCATCAATAGTCCAATATTTCTATTTCACAAATAAATATAATATTAATATTTAATGATTGGTTTAATTTTTAAATAAAACTAATAATTTTTAAAAACTCTTCAAATCTTTTGTATTTTTCGACCTTTTTAGTACATCACAAATACAATAAATTAATATAAATAAAACGTTTATGAACTTTTGAAATTTTAACATATTTAAAAATATATTTTTATTATTATCAGTAAAATTGAGAAACTCTTGATATTTTTGTATATATAGATGATAAAAAGGGCAAAGGGTTGGCAAGATTCCAATAAAAGGACTTAAATTAACGTAACAATTAAATAAATAGAATCCTAATACTTTAGTTATTCACCTATGCTTTCATTATTTATTCAGATAATTTATTAAATTGTTATATTTTTTTAAATAATTTTAACATTATAATATATTTTAATTTGATCTCCCATTACGGTCTCTTTTCTTATCCAATTTCAGCTGCATTATATACATAATCTAACCATTGCAGAAACATATCTCGCCGTAGAATGTTCACTAAGAAGTCGAAATACTATTTCTACAATTTTTTTTAATTACCAATACCAGCTTTCTCCAATGCTCAGATTTCCTCCCAAACAGCAGCTTTCCATTTAAGAGCTCCATGAATAGACTTTGAAATCTGTATGCTTTATGCTGTCAAGATTAATGACAAATGCATGATAATTTAGTGATAGAGCATTGTATGAGACAAACTTTTGAATAGTATGATCAGTGCATGATCTCTTCCCTTTTCTTAAAGCAATAGGTTCATAATCATCTGTTGCATAGATAGGAGGAGAACTAGGACTAGTGTTACCTGGTTAATTGATAGGCTATTTAGTTGGATTGGATTCATGACAATGATTCAATGTCTCAAATTCCTATTCTTCTTCATTTCCTTTTCTCCTTGAATAGACTTGAAGCCCGACAGTCTGTTCAGGCTGCAAAGAGTCACTAGGTGCTGGTTGCTGACTTGGAATTGGTTGAGATGATTCACACCAGTAGAGTTTGGGAGTGGATTTAGGTATAACTCAATATTGTTTTGTATGAATGCATCAGTGTTCCAAGATTGAAGTTCTTGTGAGGCAGTTTCATTAGAAATCTCAGACTTATAGTATGGTTTTTCTTCAAAGAATGATACATCCAGAGGTATAGAACTTTTGAGTGACCGGTGAATAACACTCACTTATAACCCCGTATGCACTTAATAGCTTTCGGTCAAGTTTACTCCTAATATGATCATGAATATGAACAAAACAAGTACACCCAAAGACCTTTAGAGGCATGTTAGATATGACCAACAGCTTGGGAAGGATGGAAGAACGAGTTGACATGGAGACTTTAAGTTTAAAGTCCGAGAAGGCATCCTATTTATGAGATAGGTGGCTGTAAGGATTGCTTCACTCCAAAGGAACTTAGGAACATGAGTTGAGAACATCAAGGATCTAGCAACTTCAAGAAAGTGCGTATTTTTTCTTTCCGCAATCTTGTTTTGTTGGGGTGTATCATTACATGAATTCGAATGGATAATTCTTTGGCTTTCAAGATATTAACCCATATTTGTTTCAAAATACTCTTTATGAGTCTTTATAAGTCGTATTTAGTTTGAAATTGAGCTTGAACCATAGCATTGAATTTTTTAAATATCGTTCCCACTTTAGATTTTGATTTCATAAGGAACAACCATGTGGCTCTAGTGTGGTCGTCCACAAATGACACGAACCATCTAGTTCCAGTCACATTTTTGTTTTGTTTTGGATAGCCCCCATATGTCGCTATGGATCATTGCAAAAGGTGTGAAAGCTTTATATGGTGTACGATGATAAGAATTACGAAAATGGTTAATGTCAAATGGTATAGGATGACAAGAATTACGAGAATGTTTAGAGTATTGACACACCTCATATTGAAACAAATGAGAACTTTTATTACAAAACAAGGATACAAACAATCTTTGGAAGTACAAGAAATTAAGGTGACCTAGACGATAGTGCCACAATATAACTTCACAATCCTTGTTATCATTTTCATGAGAAACTGAACCTTTTGATGACCACACACAACATTAGAATTCTGGCTTCTAACAGAATCTTCATTCTTGAGAAGAACAAGTCCAGAGCACATCTTAGCATTGCCAATCATCATCCCCAAATCCAAATCCTGAAATTCACAGATATATAAGAAAAATTTAGAAACACATTTATGTTCTTCAGTAAATTTACCGACTGACAAGAGATTACAATCAAGATTTGGCACATGCATAGAGAACTGAGGATAAAGATATACTCTCAGAAATAATTATGGAACCTGTTCCTGCCACCTTAGACAAGGATCCATCAACAATTTTCACAGTCAAATATTCTCTGCATGGATAGTACTTGTGGAAAAGAGTAGCATCTCCGGTCATATGATCAAATGCTCCTGAGTCCACTATCCATGGGCTGTTCTGAGGCATTACTGCCTCTGCTCTCCTTGTCATGAGCTGAAGGCTTCCAATTTGTTGGTTTTCCATGAATTTTCCAGAAGGTGTCTTGTCTATGTTGTGAGTAGGCTTCTTGCATTTTTCGCACCACAACTTCCCTTTTCTTTGTCGACTGTCACTATTGACATGTTGAACGTCTTGTGCTGCCAAAGCTTAGTTATCTGTAGAATGGTCAGTGGTTTGTTCCCCAAGCATCACTTTTTTCCTGCTTTCTTCTCTACGGACTTCAGAGAACACTTCTCGAATATTCAGAAGTGGTTTCATTCCTAGTATTCTCCCTCGAACTTCATCTAGGTTTCTGGTAAGGCCCATTAGAAACTTGAATATTCTTTTCCTTTCAATGATTTCACGAAAATTATTCGCATCATCCGGACAGCCCCACTGGTTTTCTTCAAACACATCCAATCGCTGCCAATGGTGCGTGAGTATATTGTAGTATTGAATGACAGTGAGATCTCCTTGTCGGAGACCATGGAGTGTGGTTTCTATTTCGAAGATCTTATATGTGTTTTTCTTACTGGAGTAAAATTCCTTGGCAGCATCCCGTATTTCATGGGTTGTGCTGTAGATAAGGAAATCTTAGCCGATTTCGTTTGTCACCGAGTTGACAAGCCAAGAAATCACCATACTTTTTTCGATCTTCCAGGTTTTGAACTTCAGGTCATCAATTTTTGGAACGGAGATTTTTCCGGTAAGATAATCATCCAAACCTTGGCCGCAATCATACATCATCACATATTGTGACCATTGAAGGTAGTTTTGCCCATTCAATTTATGTCATGTGATAGGATGTGAACCACTTTCCACAGAACCATGGTGGTTGGAAGTTCGATCCTCGTGAGGACCCTTTTTATCCGAGTCCGAAGCCATTGCGTATTTGGTCATCGGTTTTATATAAGAGGTTTATGATCCTCTCTGATTCCATGAAAAATTCATAAGATGAAAATTTATTTCTTACTTGAAAAGAGAATTATACAAACATTTATACAGCTAGAATACTAACGACTAGAAAAGGAAAAGATAACTACAAATCCAAGGATAATCAGCAAAATTAATTTAGTAAGTCGATCAAATTAATCCCTAAAATTAATTTATGCTTCCATTTGAATAAATAATCAAGCCTTAATGGCTATAAAGAACAACTCATATGCATAAGCAGGTACCACCAAATATCTCTGCAATCTAGGCAAGTATTACATATACCGCTGCAAAGTAAATATACAAGTACACCACTACACTGATCATCAAATACCAGGGCCATTCTCTTTCGGCACTACTAACTGCAAAAATATTTTCGTATGTGTTATGAAACATGAAATGTTGCATATGTTATTTCAACTTTTAATGTAGAATTTATGCAAGTTCAGTTCATGAACAAGTTTTAATTAGCTAAGGCTTTTCTTTGGGTAAATGCTCACGACTTTGATCATATCAGGCCAGTGAATTATGAGAGGGCATAATATGCTATGGATTTGTTTTCCATTTATTTTCTGTTGCTCAGGGACGGGTTAAGGTTTGACACAGTTCATTAATATACCAAAAAGAATTTTCAGTGTACAACAGTATAAGCATATCATCATATGTGACTAACTTCAAGTTACCATACATTATATTATAACTCAGTCATTAAGTAATTGTGCCTGGAGGATTTCACAATTTGGCACATATAAAAAGTTTCATATTTTTCAAAGAAAATTAATGACTAGTTACAAATTTGACTTCAGAAAGACTTTATAAAACAGCCGAACTGAACTGATTGTTTGGTTTGAGGAATTGCCGAGTTATTTAGGATGATGACGTCGCTAGACATGAATCCTCAATGTGTAACCACAAATGTATTAAATATTCACAGAATATTGGACTTCATCAAGTTCTTTAGACAACAACTTTCCCACCAGTTTTAGAGTGCTTGAAATTTATAGGAGACAGAACAGACATAAGTGAAAATTCTCACAGTTCCTAATAATACAAACAAGTCATGGGGAAGCCCGCGTCTATTACCAGAAACTACGACAAACAAACTTATATTAATATGTCCTTACTCCTTGGTTCCTTCCAAATAATCATTCCGGTGTTTCATATTTTGGTCGTGATATTGGCAAGAGAGACATTATTTTTTGGAGTGTGCCAGTCCATTGTATATTTTGGTCAATTTGGCTGGAGCGAATAAGTAGGATCTTCGACGATATAGCAGAGTTAACTAAAGAGTGTTGGGAAGTTCGGATTATAAAGCATTCAGAATTTAACAATACTCCATTTCAGATTTAGTTAGAGATTGAAGCTTTATATGTTGCTGATGTAATCAGAGTTTCATTTATCTTTTACGTATCTGCAGATATCTCGTCCGCCCCTTGTAACTATTATATTTTATAATCCTAACATAATATTGTTTCTTATATATAAAAAAAATTAGACAACTGGATCTTGTAAAAATTTTGTTTAACATTAATAAAATCTTTGAGTGATGACGAAGTGATTGAGTCGAGTTCATTGTTAGGAGTCTTAGACAATGTTAGGATGGATGTGGGTGTTGCGGACCTCAAGGTTTGGGAAGGGCATTCTTCATGGTCTTACTCAGTTAAATCTTTCTAAGAGTCTTTTTTACCAATCAATAGCTTTCCTATTTTCCCTTGCTTTCAATCCATTTAGAAAGTATCAATCCCACATAAAGCTCAAGTATTATCGTGGACTGTGGCTCTGGAAAAATTGCCGACTTGGCATATGTTGCAAAAAAAATAGCCTCAGTGTGCACTCTGTCCGAATTGGTGTGTCCTTTGCCAGGATGAGGAGGAAACTCTAGATCATTTGCTTCTGCATTGTTCCTTCTCGGCTAATATCCGGTCTAAAGCTCTAAGTGAATTGGGTTTCGTGTGAGTTGCTCCTAGATCAGCGGGTGATATGTAGTGATCTCGCAAGAGAGGTAGTACTTTTTGGAGTGTGGCAGTCAATTGTATCTTTTGGTCAATTTGGTTGGAACGAAACATAAGAATTTTCAACGATGTAGCAGCGTTCGGCTGACGAGTGTTGGAAAAATATCAGATTTAGGGCTGCAGTTTGGACTAGGAAGCTCTCAGATTTTAAGCATTTATCGACTTCAGATTTGGCTAGGGATTGCAGCTTTATATGTTGATGATGCAATCAGAACGTTTTTTATCTTTTACGTAATAGCAGATATCTTCTCCGCCTTTTTGTAAACTATATCCTAAAATTATCTTAATAAAATATTGTTTCTTATTAAAAAAAAGTACGCAAATTTCCATGAGTGATGTTGCTTGGAAAATGAGAATAGTGCAAATAAGTTTAATTTAGAGCGAGCAAAAAATTTTATCAAATATTAACATGCAAACCGAAGTAGTTGATAAATCCTTTCTTTCGCAAGGCACCGATAGATTCTTTAATAATATCCTCAGTTTCAGCGATTACACTTCTGGAAGAATTAAAAACACAACTAAGGATTGAATACACATAAAATTACTCAAATTGTGCCTGTAACTAGATATTGATGTAACTTATCAAACTGACATTTGAAGTCTTACATCGTGTGCATACCTTAGAGTAATTGTAAATCGATTTCCTTGGAGTTGCCCAATAAGAAGACCGTCATTAACATGGCTGTACAGATATTTAAGAAAAAAATAGAGTCAAGTTCAGAAAATGCACGTGGATACACCTTGCAAGGTCAGGCACATACCAGAAGTTTCCGAGTTTAATACCAACTAATTTTCATTCAGTGCCGCTAAACTATTAGCTCACTGCTTAAAAACCGTAACCTGTCGGCAATGACAAATGTACAATACTTTGCATGATAAAAATAATAAAACAGCAAAAATTCCATTATTATGCGGTAAATTTAATGTAAGCTAATGCAGAAATTACCGCATCTTAGATATCTCTTAAAACGGATAGAATGTAATTACCTTATTTACGTACTTTCTAAACTATGTAAATGTCATCATTGCGTGTTCTTAGTTTAAATAAATAGGTAGGGGTTTATCAAAACCCCCATTATGGCTCCGACAGTGTTTCTAGAAAATGACAGCCAATGTAAAAAAATCTAAGCTTGCTACTATGATAGATACACCAAAATCCTTAAAAAACAAACAAATAAAAAAAAATGAAAAAGAAAAAACTCAAAGAAAGCTCTCTGAAATTCAACATAGAAAAATGTAAAAAAGTAAGACAACCATTCCTGGACATACAGCAGACTAAGACTTTTGTACATGAGTAAGCAATTTACAGTTCCGTTAACACCGAAAGGTTTGTGGACAACAATTTTCCAGAATTAAAAGTATAAGGGCAATAACCACTTTGAATGCAAAATGGATAACATCTTTAAGAAAGTTAACTAGTTATTATGTTAATAATGGGTAGTCCAATATAAAACTAAAAGAGGATGAATATTCATGTCTCTGCAGCAAAAAAATAGATGAGACAAATTACCCTTTGAGTAGACATAGACTGTTTATCTTTTGTTCCTGCAAATTTAAAAGACCTGGGCTGAATAATGAAAAGAGAAAAACTTGAGATTGTAGGACTGAAAAAGCTTTTGAACCATAATCATAAGTCAAAGACAGCAAAAAATCATCTCCATAGGCTGATGGGAGAAATGAGGCAGTAAATTAATGGAAGCATGTTTATCCTCCAAATGTCATCCATTATTACCTTTAGTCAGCAGTGAAGGGTAACAACTTCATACAGCCAAGGAAATATTTACTATAGGCTTTGCTTGAATAGTAAAAGGAGATTAAAATAAAAAGGTGAATGACATGCACAGTACCTGAATGCCAAGCAATTTTTCAAGAAGCCAGAGGGCCTCTTGTGTATCCTTGTTCTCTTTGTAAAGATGAAACCTGAAAAGATTGAGCAAAAATTCACTTTAGTGATACAGCGGAGCCAAACTCCATAGGAAAATAAGGCCAAACGAGGAGATATTATAGGTTTTAGCAAAAAAATCTCAATGGATAACAACTATTAGATCACCATATGCAGTATGGATCCATAGGTGATTGATATGCACTGTTTCAGTCACCGAATCGAAGTCAATATATGAAGATGTAATATCAAGGATGAACCAACCAAACTATTTTAACATGTCATGTCAGATGTGTAGTGCTCCATAAATCCATGAACATAAACTATAAAGAACATTTTTTTTTGGGTTCAAGGAATTCCAAGTCACCTGCATCAATAGAATGCAGATATGACTTAAAGTTAGAACACTCGCATTATTTTCAACCTTCATAGTCATAAATTAAACTTTTTTGGTTCTTATCAGCCCCATTTCTCAAACATTCAATCAGGGTTCAATGAATAAGGCCACGCAATAAACAAGAATATAAAAACCATTAGTTAAATTGAGTTTTAACCTTTAGTGAAAAAGGAAAGTTGCATTCATTTTGTGTTAATAGAATAAGCAAATCACGAGTATTTGTTCAAATTGAATAGGCCATTTACATTGTATGTTAAATAGAGCCTTGCACTCTATTTTTAAGACTACAATGTTGTTTTGCACATTGTAGATCAATAAATGGACATTACTCACTGAATTCCTCGAATATGCAATGGATAAGGTCATAAGCATTTTTTTCTTCTGACCCGTCTTAATTGGCCATTGAAGCTTGTGGAAGCATTGACTATCTCTTGCTGAAAGACAGTGATGGAGTTAGCTAAGTCTGGTATAGTCTAAGGTGTTATCATTCAATAAGGTGAGGAAGTTAACAGATAAATACCCTTGCATTTTTATGAAAACCACAGCCCATGATCAAATCAAACCTATGCAGTGCATCAAGCACAAGGCGCAATGACGTATTAAGCACACAAAATGATCAGAATTAAAACCGTTTCTACATCCTTGCATATAATGAGCAAGAACCTTTATTTCTCTCCGTTCTTGAGAGAGTACTATCTGTGAACTTAATGCACCCAGAGAGAGCATTTATTTACTACACATTTGACAAACAAACAATTTTAAAAAAATCTTATAGATCAATACATACTTTCACAAAGGAAGCCAGCATCAACACAAAGTTATATCCTCATATTCTGGTAGCGCTGAGCGAGCTAAAAAATTAACTATGTACGTTGCAATTTTGTTATGAATGACTGTCCATACTGATATTAAAAAATTATGCCACTAATATAATTATTTTCTTTAAAAATGTCCCGGTGATATGTCTGCAGTCAAAGACCTATTTTTCTCATATCTCCTACTTCTTTCCCCGTGATACCCAATATCCAGTTTATCCCTTAGGAACTAGGGGTCTTAACAATCAAATACATTATGTGCATTGAAACATTAAAAAAAATCACCTCAGAAACTTGCCAAGGTGTCCTGGCAAACTATCTGAACCTCTGCAATCATAAGGTCTATCACCTCGATCTTTTCTTTTCCTCGAGTCCCTTCCCTTTTCATTCTTTTTACCCAAATCCAGCCGCAGTCTGATTCACTTCGATGAGGAATCTGGTCCATCTACGGTGTCAGAAACTAGGAATTTCAGTTTCTCCTTAAAGAAGTTATGAACCGCCTGAAAAGTAGATAAACATCCTTTCTTAAGACCAGAGATAAATAGTATGATATAAAATCAATATGTAAAATTATTGAGCAGAACTTGTCCAAAATACCGTGCGATGGGACTTATCAGAACTTGGAGAGAGAACAACTGATTCATTGCTGACCCCAACACTGGAAGAAACTTGATCTATAAAAGCTTTCAACTTCTCTGCATCGATGTCACCAGCAAGAACTCTAAAGATTTTTATCTCCGGAGTACAATCTTTAGCCAATAGATCACATGTGTTTTCGCTCTTTCCCTCAGCAATCTATTAGACAAAGTTTTAAGTGTTTTAACAGAAAATGTCATGCTAATCAGGATGGGACCAAGAGTTGAGCTGACAGGCCATCGAATGTCGGGGTGATTTCACATATTTCTGGGACAAAATTTGACTCAGAAAACTGAAGTTTGAATTTTTTTCATTACTTGAGCGCGAAAAGTCCCCTCAGCTCACTTCCAGGCGCTAATGTTAACGTAATAGACCAAAGTAAATAAAGTATCGAGTTCAGTACCTCTGGTGGAGCATCCAGCGAGGTTAGACGAGCAATATTTCCATCCAAATCGACTTCATTCACAATAAAATCAGAAAATCTGGAAAAAAAAAAAGTTTCCAATCGAAAATCAGAAAGGCATCTACCTCTGGCATTGGATTTCTCGACTTTGTGATTACCTCTGATTGAAAATCCCGCGAAATCCCGGAAGTCGGGAGATGTAACAAAGGATCCCGAGATCGGATTCTTCGATGGATGTCACGTTGATCCTGTTAGAGAAAGTGGGTTTTTTTTATAATTAATGTAAAAATAAAAAAAAAATTCAAAAATAATTTTAAAATTTTTTTTGCAAAACTACTTTAATCCGCGCTTACACGCTTCACGTGGACGAGCGTCCGCACTTTGTAAGCACGGACGTTCGGTTACGTGGACGAGCTATGTATATTATTATTATTATTATTTTATTATTATTATTTATTATTATTTTGTGTCGTAACCTTATTATTATTATTTATTATAATTTTTAACTATTAATTTAATTCGAATGAAAAATATAAAATATAAATATTTATAATATATGTTAATTATTAAATATTTTGTATTATTTAGTTGGATGATTGAAAAATTAGAGATATGATAGGATTGAAAGGAGAAAATTAAAGAGATTTTCAATCGCAACATAAAAACTCACGCGAAGAATAAAAATAATAGTCTTTCCCCAATACACCAATAAGAAGTTTAACTTTAGCATGTAGTATCGATGAAACTTACGTTGTATTATAATATTTTCATTTTATTATTTACATTGTTTATTTTCTATTTAAGCTATTATTATTAATTTAATTTCAATCGCAACATAAAAACTCACGCGATGTGAAAATATATTTATAAATATATTATCATCATTATTATTATTATTATTATTATTATTTAATTAATTTAATTCGAATGAAAAAAATTTATAAATATTTATAATATATGTTAATTATTAAATATATTGTATTATTTGGTTGGGTGATTGAAAAATTAGAGATATGAGAGGATTGAAGGGAGAAAATTAAGAAGAATAAAAATAGTACTCTTTCATCAATACACCAATAAGATGTTTAACTTTAGCATATATTATCGATAAAACTTACACTGAATTACAATATTTTCATTCTATTCGTAAATGTACATTGTTTATTTTCTATTTAAGCTATTATTATTAATTGAATTTCAATCACAATATTAAAATAAAATATTAATCACAACATAAAAATAAAATATTAATATATTATACAAGTAATTATTAATGCTTGCTTGCTTCTTTCACTGTTGGCCTTCTCATTTTTATAGATTGATTTATTTAATAAATCTATTAATAATAATAAACTCATTACATATAATTATATGTTTTACAATTAATTTTTTTTATGAAATATGTGTTTATATAATTTTGAGAGAATTCGAAATGAGTCTTCCTAAAATATCATAAATATTTTTTGATTTTATGTACGTTTTCTTGAAATAATAATTTAAAAATAAAAAATATTTTTCAATTCTCTTATATCTCTCATATTTTTAAGCATCTCATATTTTTAAAATGGAACAATAATTTAAAATAGAACAATAAATATTTTTTCAATCCTCTCATATTTTTAAAATGTTGATTTTATGTACGTTTTCTTTCGATCCTCTCATATCTCTAATTTTTCAATCACCCAACTAAATAATACAAAATATTTAATAATTAACATATATTATAAATATTTATATTATATATTTTTTATTCGAATTAAATTAATTATTAAAAATTATAATAAATAATAATAATAATATATTCGAATTAAATTAATTATTTACAGTAATAATAAATAATCATAATAATAAGCTTACGTGAACGAGTGCCCATCACAAAATAATAAGAGTGTCCATCACTAAATAATAATAATAAAATAACAAATAATAATAATAATATACAGTGCTCGTCCATGTAAGTGAGTAAGCGTGGACGCTCATCCACGTGGAGCGTCCGTGCTTTGTAAGCGCGGATTAAAGTAGTTTTGCAAAAAAAAATTGTTTAAATTATTTTTGAATTTTTTTTATTTTTACATTAATTGTAAAAAAACCCTGAAAGTGGAGGTGTTTAGAGAGGACTTTACTTAGATTTGATGTTCTTTAGCCGTTACGGACACAGCAGACAATCTTATGTGCACGTGTTTTTGCTGCGGTTTGATTAAGAATCGGCCTTGAATCAATCCGGTATAATTAGGTTCGATACGGAATCGGTCAATGTGGGTTACGATCGAAACAAATCGATATTTTCATTGAATTGTATTGGTTTTTAAAAATCTTGATATGGAATCTGTATCAACCCGGTCCGATAACAAGATATTGTCCACTTCGATCCGGAATCGGCTCAAATCTGTCCGGAACCGGTTTTTTTTTAAATGATATTAAGTACTTTTGCTGTTTAATAATTGTTTCTTATAGTTCTACACATAACAAATAACATATTTAATATACAAAATGTTGCTTAATAAATGACATGTTTTGGTAATTAATATTTTATAACAAAAGTATTAATTATTATTGTAAATACAGGTAGAGTTGACTCATTTCACGGATAACGATATGTGAGACTGTCTCACAAAAATCTTAATAATAAAATAATACGTAATACTCAGCAAAAAAATATCATATGCAAAAATTTTAATATATAACAAATATTAATAAATTATCACTATAATTCATATTTATTATAAGAATTTTTAATTTCTCATTGATTTCTATTTCTATTACTAAAATTGAAATAAATCAAACTATTCAAATTTACTGCAAATAAAATATTAGAAAAATTTACAAAAGAACATATAGAATCTTCATACTCTCAATGTCTATTTTCATTGGAAAAGTACTATAAGAAAAATGACATTTACTGACATGTTATAATGACAGTTATAAAATTGTAAACTTGAGATATGTATTGAGACATTAATTAAATATTATAATTTAAGAAACAAAAAATAAAATAAAGTATAATATTAATATCTTTTTAATATTTGTCGTCAATTCAACCAAAATAAGGGTATTCTCATTTTCAATCCCAATCTCAATATATTTTTCTCGAATAATTTACAATAATATTTGAATTTTTCCATCTATTGTCTGGCTTAATTAAGTAATTTCAAATTTTGTGAAAAGCGACAAATATATTTTACTAATTAATTAACTCAACTTGCTAAGCTAAATAAATAGAAAAAGAGAAAATACGGAAATTCACAATTGAAAGTGGTATAATTATATGTAAGCAGACTAGTAGCAAAGCACGTACGTTGCACGTGGGTAACGAACCTAAGTACACCATGAACATTGATCCTAAATTTGCAAACGCATATAAACACATAATTTTTTCACAAATTATTCAATAACAAATATTATTTCACAGTTTATCTATTATTCTAAACAACATGGTTTAATTTTTTCAATCATTTTCTTGTATGATTTTCGAATATTTCAGTATCATAGTTTTATTTTATTTTTCCTACTTCTTTCTTCTATTAAATTCAGCAATCATATCATCATATCTAATTTGTATGTTTTTTCGTCGTCGGATTTGATTTTGATTAATCTATTTGATGTTTGCATGTGTTTTTTCATATGGTCTTCTTATTTTGTTTATTTGAGTCGTTCACCATTCGATTTAACTCCATTTTTCTGAAAAAGTCTCATTCGATTTCTCCACATGTTATACATATTATATCTACTTTGCATTAAAACATAATTAAGTATATGAATTAATTGTTAATGAGAAATAATGTACGTCTGAATTTTGAAATATAATGAATAAAAAAACTGAAAAAAAAATAGAGTGATTAAAATAGATGTGATGTATATATTAATTTTAAAATTATCGATAAAGTTACTTGATATAAAATTAGGAGAAAATACATGAAAATTCAAGAGCATATGATATATTAGGAAAAAACTATCTCGAGGTAAGAGATGTAGATATATATTTTATTAGAGAAACAAAAGAAAATTCAAAATAATTTATAATCAGAAAAGTCCAAGCGTTTGTCGATTTACCAAATTTATAAATTGTGGTAACAATGCTTAAATGTTAACTCAAATATTTTAAAACCATACAGTAGCTCAAGCGTCACGTTTCAATTGCTCTATCCAACAGAGAAAGTTATTGTACCACAACAATTGCACTATTTGCAATGAATGAGAATCGAATTTGTGAGACTGACTATGATACCAATTGTAGGACCAGACATTGGTCGCTTTACCACAACTATAGCTGGTGGTAACGGTGCAACTCAAATATTTTAAACGGTATTGTAGTCCAATCGTCATGTTTCGATCGATGTATCAAGCAAAGACAATTATTGCATTCCAACAATCTCGCTCCCAATAATTACACTCCTTGCCATATATGAGAATTTATTTCATGACTTTGTCTCTGATATATATCAATTGTATGATCATTCACTTTCCCTTTTACTAAAAGTTATAACCGGTGGTAACAATGCAATGTTAACTAAAATCTTTTAAAACCATAAAGCAACTCAAATGTCACGTTTCAATAATTCTACCTAACATGAACAATTATTGCACCTAACAAATTCGATATGAATGTTATTTTACATTCCAGAAATTATTTATCTAAATCAAATATATTCTCACTAATCAAATAATTTCATCGAACACAAAGTAATTGAAATTAATAATAATAATAATAATAATAATAATAATAATAATAATAATAATAATAATTTAAACACAAAATTAATTGTTGGGGTGACAATCCTATGCCCTCATCTATGCTCCAATAAGTTGCAATCATAATAATAATGCACAATGAATTGGTAAACATAATTTAGTTAACTCATTAAGTGAATGATATTAAATAACAATTTTGTTTCTTTCAAATGTGGAAAAAAGATTTTTATTTATATAAATTCATCATACATAATGATAATATGTAGAAAAGCGGAAAAATTCTTTTTTATGTATATAATTTCATCATATNTTAACATTTTTTTTATCATCTACATAAAAATATCAAGAGCTTAATAAATTTTTTGATATTAAATAATAAAAATAATTTAAATACATAAAAAAATTCTTAAGTTCCAAAAAAAATTATTTTATAATAATAATCTAATGTACTTGTAATAATATAATAAAGTTGGAAACATATAATAGAGTAAAAGAGTTCAAAAAATTTATTTGTTATATCTGAAATATTAAAGATTTTATTAGAAATTTTTAACTTGTAGTTTTTTTTTTATTGCCATCTATCTATATAAAAATACAAGAGTTTCACAAATTTATAGATATTAATTAATAAAAAAAATTTAAATTGAATATATAAAAATTCATAAAAATTAATATAACGTATTTATAATAATATGAAAAAACTGAAAAAATAGAGTTGAAGAACACACAAATTTTATTTATTATTATATTTTAAAAGTAAAACAATCATTAAATAAAAATATAAAAACATTATAGTTGTTGTGAAATAAAATTGGTGGACCATTAATATGTATTATCAATGACACATTATGATTTAAATTTTCTATGCATATAATATTTCCAAGAATGTTAAATAAAAACAATAAGCACAAAAACACCCGCAAACATTAAAAAATATATATAAGAAAAAAATAGTATCACAAAAACAAAATGATATATTTAAATAAAAAAGTATGATGCTTCTTAGTTCATATTTAAAAATCAACTTGTTATAAAAGTGATGTATTTATATGTAAAATAAAAGAAAAGATAAGATAGAAACATTAAATATTCATTATCAACTATGAAAAAATCAACTCATTTTAGCAACCAATTTTAGTAGAAACAAAGAAAAACCATTGATAAATCGATGAATTCAATATGCATTAATGTCTAAAGTCATTTAAGATGGACAATGAATTATAAAAAAACACATTAAAAAAATATTGATTTAATTTGCTAATTTAAATGAATAAGGGTATATTAGAAAATTCATAATTAGAATTCATATATTTATATGTATGTTAGATTAGATTAGATATATTTACTTGAACTTACCAGAGTTCAGTCAAGCCATTATAGCTGTAAAACCATGTAATAGTAGTTCACTCGTGGATGTAGCCAGAAAAATATTAGAGCTTCGGCTAACTACGAAAATATGACCTCGCCGAACAATACACAATAATTTTTGTATTTTTTATAAAGAAAAATATATTTTTTAATTCTTTCACTAAAACACCAAAATTTATTACAACATGATATTATAATAATTCTAATGTTCGAAATGTAGTTTGAATGAACAAAATTAAGAAAATGAGGTGAACAAATAATCATTTATGAATGATTTTTTAGATGTAAAATCAATAACATATTTGACCAAATCTATATTATAAGTTGAATATCGATGTTATTATATATTTTTTTATAGAATTAGTAAAAAAATGTCTAGTTGTAAAAACGAGTCAAAATAATTAATCAACAAAATGATATAAGTCAATTGCAATGACGAATCTCATTTTCTTACTCTAAAAATTAAAATGTACTATTAATATCAAAAAACTGAAATAAAACATTTTCACAGAAGTTGTCATAGATCAGGACATGTTCATAGGTAAAATTTGAGCTCATACGCATGAGACAAAGTAGAATTCAATTGGTAGAAAGGTTACAGGGCTGAGTTACTGTCAATAATTATTTTGTGAGCTGAACCAAATTTTTGAAGTATAATAAAATTTACATATACACTATTACATATTAATTAAGAAAAAAATGAGACCGGCTGGAGCCTACTCGGCTGCTCCTGCCTTTGGGTGGCTCCGGCCGACTGGTCCTGTGGTCCATATTCCTTGCAAACGACACCTCTTCGTACTAATTTTCGTCGCATACGAACAACCAGACAAAAGAAGAAAGAAGACGGGGGGCAGTACTCGACTTTTAATTTGTGATCGTATATTTCAGGACACAAGTGTTTCATATGGTGTCCACATTTTTATATTATATATATATATATTTGAGGCTACAATGCATTCTCGAGTACATTATATCCTTACACTCATCCTTTAATCTTACACATACACAAGAAACGACTTTGCTCAACACTTGCAGTTCCACCTACTTCACACAGGTTGTCGAACCTTTTTTGTTTCAAATTTTAGATTGATTCTTGGACCCTTTTCAGTTATGTTCACTAATTCAGTTAATTTTAGTATCTTAGCTCATCTATTCGAGCATACTACTTAAGTTTTATTTGGCCTGATATTTTGATCATGCATATGGAGTTAGCGTTAGTGTATGTCACATCGGTTTGCCATTCCTTTGAAGTTAGATGAGAAGATGGTTCTTGATTATCTTGGTCCTGTGCGGTGTTTCTTTTAGTGTCATTAGCAAGATTGTTAGTTTTCAAATACGTGGATCAGCTTATTTATTATTGTTATTGTTTTTGTTTTTGACAGTGCTTAATTGTATTGTTGATTCTATGACATATAAAGCCATTGAATATTGATTTGGAAAAGAAAGACAACCGGAAGCTCATTTTGCGATGATTGGCGTAAATTACTTTTGACTGTGTCAGAATAATAAAAGGAATTTGGTGTGTTCGAACCATCTGTGATTCATAATCTTGGAACCTCTGCTGGTACTATGAATGAGAAACGTGACGTGCACGTACCTTCACTGCATGGGGAAAATTTTGGGAATCAAATTGACAATAGTTGGATGGAATTTCAGTTAGACAATAGCATGAAGGAAGGAATTCCAGCAGATTCTTCTATAGCTGAAACAATTGCAGCTAATGATTCAGCAGCAGATGTTGGAGCAGGCAAGGATTCAGTAAAGAGACTTTCAGTTGGATCAACTAGGTTATCTGAGGAATCTGTTGTTGGATCCGGACTCCTGAGGGTCTCTCAGGAGATAAAAGATGCTTTGGCAACACTGAAACAAACATTTGTTGTCTCCGATGCGACCAAGCCAGACTGCCCCATCATCTATGCCAGTAGTGGCTTTTTCACTGTGACTGGTTATTCCTCGAAAGAGGTCATTGGAAGGAATTGGTGAGTATTAGAGCTCTGGGATACTTTTTTTCTCTGTCACATACCATAATATTTTTGTAGCTATGATATGAAGTTCAAGTTTATCAAAGTTGTCCCATTGTGTAACATGGAAGCATTTTTGAACTTTTAGATTCATAATGGATCTTTCTAAAGAGGTTGGAGATGGTTATTTTTCTTTGTTCAGCCGCTTCTTGCAGGGACCTGATACAGACCAGAGTGAGGTAGAAAAAATAAGGAATGCAGTAAGAACAGGAACAAGCTATTGTGGGAGACTTCTAAACTATAAGAAGGATGGCACTCCTTTCTGGAATATGCTGACAGTCACTCCAATCAAAGACGATGTAGGAAAGACCATACAATTTATTGGGTAACTTTTCCTCTCTTCGCTTGTTCAAGTGGAATCCTGATAGTCATTAGTTCATTTTAATAGAAAATCTAGTTATCCGACAATAGAAAGTATGAATACTGTGATTTCATTCGAGCCTCAATGCACAATTTTTTTATAAAAGTTGAGTTAAAAATGAGGGGAAGATTATTAAATTCTGCTTGATCATGCATGGCTCATAATCCTAAGTCCTGTGTATCAAAATATTCTTAAGATTATTGAGGTTGTAAGTTGTTACCATCCTACTGAATGATATATGATATTTCTAATTTACTGTACATTGTCATCTCACTGTGATGTTGATGAAATTGTTTGCATGGGTTTGATGAACATAAAGATATTTGAACCTTTGACATTGTTGAAGTGAAAAATGTATGTTTTTTCCTTATGCTTAAAGTTCATACATACATACAGTAATAGAAAACTATAGACGGTGTATAGAAACATGCCCGTGATTTACACCTGGAAGGTATTTTGAGTCCAGGTCAATCGACTTCATATCAAGTAGAGCAAAGAAGCGTCATTTTCATGACTAATTCCATTTTCTTCAATATCCAATTTTAAGTTCTGGTCCAAGTATTTTTGATGTTATGTAAATGGGGGTTGAAGCTAATGATCATAAATTTGAAACCATTGTCCATTCTCCTTGTCTGTCAGGGCTTGTTATTGGCTGATATCATCCCCTGAATTTGTTTATTTTAAAGTTTTTCACGAAATATGAAGTCAATGTTATATATCAACCTAACGTGTAAGCAGCATTTTCTTGTACTTGATGTTTTGGTAATGTGAACAATTTCTCCCAATCTGATTTATGTATATACATATTGCACTTGTTGGCAGAATGCAGGTTGAAGTCAGCAAGTACACAGAAGGGATGAATGATAGAGCATTACGGCCAAATGGATTGTCAAGGTCATTAATTCGATATGATGGTAAGTAGACCTACTGAGCCTATTCCCACTCATAACCAAGTCTTGTTTGGAATCTGACTTGATTAACTTGTTTCAGCTCGTCAAAAAGAAGAGGCTTTAGGTTCTATCACAGAGGTGGTACAAACCCTTAGGCATCCAAAATCCCATGTAACACTTGAGAGTCATGATACCATGACTAAGAGTGAACATATTGGGCTAGCAGGATTGTTGGATAATAAAGGTACCCCCGGGAGACTAACCCCTCCCCTAGATACAACAAGTAAGTCACATCGTGCAGATTTCCGTTCAGACACATGCCAAAAGTCCAGAAAATCTGTACGCTTTTCATTTATGGGGCGAGTACTGATCTCTTTCTCTCGGCTTTTCAACTTTTCTCCTATAATCTGCTATTGCATGTTCTTAGTCCAGACTCCAGATATGATGTGAAGGAAAAAATAAGTCGTTTTTTGTTTATATTTCTGGGAAATGTTTTTATTTCTTGAAAATATAATCAAACAAACACTATTTATTTCTTTTTCCAAAATACATTTTCACATCACTTTCATAATCCCCTCTACAATCATCATTTGTTAAATAAAAACTTTTGTCACCCCTGAAAATAGTTCTAAAATTATATTGTTGTATTCTAACTCAATATAATATATTTTCAAATTTATAATGTTAAATACCTATATCTAACATCTTATGAGACGACACATATGTTGATAGAAAATGTTTTCTTCCTAAAACATAACTTAACAGACGATCTCCAATTCAACATTTGAAATACATTTCCAGAAATATTGTCATTAATACCGGAAAGATAACAAAAGAACCTAGAGTCCGTGGACATTGTAAATGTGGAATAGAGAAGTGGAGATGGTACCGAAAATGGGATTGCCAATGACCCGAGACAATTGAACACTCTTTTGCCTTGAACTTTCAAACTTAAGAGTTGGAATTTTGACAACTACTGAATCATGTGGTAACCTGAAACTTTAAGCTCCAGTGAGTAACACAAGTTGTTCTCACTAATATTTCTATCCACTCAAGTTTTATAAATTTGCTTTAGTCTGAGAACCTTTGTTTCTATCAAAATACAGGGGCTATTTTTTACTGGAAGATGTTGAACCTTCGATTTTGATAAAAATCAAAAGGCTCTACTTGTTATGGGCTTTCCAATTTGTTTCACAATAAATCTGTTTGAATGCTGGTTACCTTGGTAACCGTCTGAAACTGTTGGATGAGTTGATTCAATTATCTCTGGTAACCTACTCCCAAAATCTGTTTGAATGATGTTAACTTGGTAAGCTGCATCCGGAACAGTAGGATGGCTGGATTGTATCATTCAATTCTATTAAACTATTGCATGATTGCTGCAGGTTCAAAAATAGGTCTGTACGCCATGCTACCAGTGAATATCCACGAGTTATTGAACCAGAGATCCTGATGATGACAGATGAAGAAAGGAGAGACAGTTGGGAACAAGCTGAAAGAGAAAGGGATATACGTCAAGGCATTGACCTAGCAACAACTTTAGAACGTATTGAAAAGAATTTTGTGATAACGGATCCTAGGCTTCCTGATAACCCAATCGTGAGAGCAACTATATAGTCATAATAGCGCATGAATTGTCTTCATTGTCACATTTTTTTCTAAATACAAAGTTGAAATCGTATGCAGTAAATCACTCTTCAGTTTCTAGATAAAATTCTTTTTCTTTGTTTTCTTGTTTGAAATATTAATATTTGAAGATACACTGCAGGATAATATCATAATACAGTTCTTGACTTGCAGATATTTGCATCAGATAGCTTCCTTGAATTGACAGAATATTCACGTGAAGAAATTTTGGGAAGGAATTGCAGGTATGAATATTAATCATCCAATGTTGGTGTTTGAATGTTAGTTTGACATTCCACGTGATACTGACATCCTTAGGAACTTGTAATTTGGATCACTGGATTAAGCGAGCTAGCTTTCAATGACGAGATGTAACCATAGATTGAGCAAGATAGTTATATGTTCCTGTATATTTTTGTGTGCCTCCTTCCTACTGTGTTCCTCAACTACAGATTTAAATGGCATTGATTAATCTCGCTATTCATCCATGGTTTATTGTATGGAATGACATAGAAGACACATAGATTGAGCAAGAAAGTTACTGTGTTCTTCAACTACAGATTTAAATGGGATTGATTCATCTTGCTATTCATCCATGGTTTATTGTATGGAATGACATAGAAGGCAGAATGTTTTTAAAACTATAGACATTCTGACTATGTATTCTGCATATTCTGCAGACTATTCATCTATAGGAGTCATGCTTTTCTCTTTCATTATGTCTAAATCACTTCCAGCTTTCCTAATGTTGTTGAAAAATGTGTTTCAGGTTTCTTCAGGGACCTGAAACTGATCGAGCAACTGTTTCAAAGATAAGGGATGCCATCAGGGACCAAAGGGATATTACAGTTCAGTTGATTAATTACACAAAATATGGTTCGTTTAGCTCTCGATATTATTAAATAGACTCGCTAGACATCTTGTTCTTCGTTAAAGTCTCACCTTAAACTTGTCATTTATTAATCATTAAAAAATTTCAGGGAAGAAATTCTGGAATTTATTTCATTTGCAACCTATGCGTGATCAGAAGGTGGAATTTCCATTTGAATCAAGCTTTTTTGTGACGTACAGTTGAGAAGTTTGTTTACTTGATATTTGTTGGCATGACAGGGTGAACTGCAATATTTTATTGGTGTCCAACTAGATGGAAGTGATCATGTGGAACCCTTGAAGAACCGCCTCTCCGAGGGAACTGAGCAACAGGGCACTAAGTTGGTATATCTGTTGCTGTAATTTTAGTTTTATTCTCCTTTAACTAATCTACACTCTGATTATATTATCCAAATACAGAAATTAAGAGAGTGCTAGCAAAAATTTATGATTTTAAAGAAGTTATTAATTTTATAGATTGTGAATAAGTGAGAACAATGAGAAGTAGATTGTATTTGAAAATAAAAAGTGAAATGCTGAATTTTTTTTAAGATAGAGCGTTTGATAAATAAGTGATTTTTTAAGTTCACGGTTTCATGCTTGAGTTAGAGGAATATAGAGATCGAACCGTTATCGGTCTCAGATTTGTATAGGAATTGGGGTCTAGTGTTATGTTAATCTATTTTAACTATGGATCTCACTTCGTTTTGCGTGGACCTTTGGTATGCTTTTTTTAGTTCATATTTTTTATCAATATAATATTGTTTATTATATACGAAAAAATAAATAAGTGATTCTAATACTAGTTTTTTAATAACATAAAAAAAAATTAGAGTGCTTGCAAATATAGGGTTTGATGGTGTATTGTAAACATGAATATAAAAGTTAATTTTGGATTAGTGAAAAATATTGGTGTAAGAATGTCCAGAAAAATTTCCATTTATTTACCAAAATATCATAAGAATCAGCATGGGACCAACATTTGGATTTGAATTAAAATGAGCAGAAGCAGAAATTACAGGTAAGAAACACTAAAAAAAACTGATTTTTGTTATTGAAAAGTGAATAGAGATTGCAGACACTCCCTAAAAAGGCAAAACTAGTGGCCTTCATCTTGGACTCCAAAGGAAATTCAAGATTATTGATGTCAATGTGTTATGTTCCACCTGCCTTAGAAGAAATTATTTTTAATTCTAGGAAGTTGATTTAAAGCTTTCTAAAATCTGCCTAAACTTAACACGTTCTTGTTGATCATGCTACCATCATGCTACCAAAATTGTGCCATAAAATTATAATTACATAGGAGAGTGTGAAACAGGCTTTGCAAATATCAATCTTGGAACTGATACACAAATGAAGTATTACGTAATGCAAGTATTTTTAGGTACCCTAACATCATGATTCCCGAATCATTGTGGAAGATAGAATGGTAGAGGCGATGTTAAATGACCTATTCTATCATTCTGACATAAAAATGATAAAGCAAGCATAAGTTTTGCAAGAAATATCCTTTGCCTTTACTCTTATGTTCTCTGATTAATCTTTTGTTAACATTCAATTTAGTTCCTCCAGTTCAAGTTAATTATTATGGACTGAATTTTCTTTACCAGGTCAAATCTACAGCAGAAAATGTTGATGAAGCTGTTCGAGAACTTCCTGATGCCAACTTGGTAAGGTATTCCTTTCTTTCTATCCTTGAAGTGCCTCCAATGATTAACCTTCATATTAACATCCGTACATGTTTAATGCATTTCGATGTGAATACGTGGAAAATAAGGCTTTTAATACTGCGAATAACATATTAATGTTAGGATGTTGAGATTGTTGACAAAATGCTATGAAAGACAATGTCTCATTCTCTTCTTGCTAATGCAAATATCTTATGTCAATTTCAGAGACCACAAGACCTGTGGGCTGTACATTCTCAACCTGTACTTCCAAAGCCCCATAAAAAAAATAGTGTTGAATGGGCATCGATAAGAAAGGTATAACAATGTGAACTTGAATTCAAGCAAATCTGGAGATGTTTTCTTCAGGCTTCCATGCGAAGAACTAGAATATCACTGTCCCAAAAGTTTATAATGTCGGAAGTTGGTGATAAAAAAATTTATATTTCATCATATTTAATGCATGGGCCGAAGACCCGATAATGAAGGCCATAAGTTAGTATCCATAGGGGACATGTTGGTGGGTTTTGTACAACGAAATCCTCTGAAAGCATACATGACCAAATGATGGAAATATTTGATGGGAGTGCGGCTGTAATCGGACTATTATCATGATACCAAGACAAATTTTAAACTTCACAAAGAACGAAGACCATTAATTAACATAAATCAAGATTTATGTGGTTTGGTTACTTGGCCTACATCCACTGTCATATGACCAAATAACTTGATTTATGTGGTTTGGTTACTTGGCCTACATCCACTGTCATATGACCAAATAACTAGCTCTTATTCTCTTAAGAATATTGAAAACAATTATGTCTTTATGTTGGGTGGAATGCATAATCTGTTTATAAAAACTGAGGAAATTTCTCAAACTAAATCAAATTAAGATCATACCATATATTTTCTCTCCAAGAATAGATGGTGAGGAATGAAGTTTAAATGTTGAATTAATTAGGTGAAGCCAAGATGATATAGTTATTTGTTTATTGTCTGTTAGCAAGTATCTTACTTCTATTTTTCATTTTTATAGATCACTGGATCTGGTGAAACTATTGGATTGAATCACTTCAAACCAATACGTCCTTTGGGATGTGGCGACACTGGAAGGTGATACAACAGAAATTAATTTATGAACTGTTTTATTAATCATGAATACAGCCAGTTTTCAGCACTTACACTTAGATAATGCACGACTCTCCTTATTAAGTTGGGACTAATAAATGTTAGGAGGGCTCGTGTAGCTTATATCTTGGTTGCTTAAGTGTTGGCTTTTTGTTATATATGACATCCTGATGAGATATTGTGTGTATCTTATTATCCTTGTCGCCTAGGAATTTGCATTTTGCCATTTATGGTAGCAAATTTAGTAGGCACATTCGATGCTAATAACAAGTAATAAGTAACTTTGTCTACATGAGGATGCTATGGGAGCTTTTCAATGCATAGGAATTTGCATTTTGTTACTTATGGTAACAATTTTATAAGCCAAATCGATGCAGGTGTCTACTTAATCTGAGTATGATATGGGAAAATCTCTAAATAATAACCATGGAAAATATTTCATAACTTTCAAACTATATAATGCAGTTGGTTAACATGTGCTGATTGTTATTGAATTGCATATTATCAACAAACAATTTATTCGTCTTTGATAAAAAAAATCCTTTATTCAATAGTTCTTCCTGTATCCATCTTCGATTGAATTGAATTCTTCACTTATGCAAACACAAATGTCTTTTTTTTTTTGCAGTGTTCATTTGGTGGAACTAATAGGTAGTGGTCAACTATTTGCTATGAAGGCAATGGATAAATCCATGATGCTTAATCGTAATAAGGTATAGGTGTGGGGACCTTGGGTTCTCGCCCGTATTATCATGCTGTTTGATTTAATTTATTTAATGATTGGTGAAGGCTTTTTGAAATTTTCATTAACATAGGCCCAAAATCATGACAGTCATCTTATGATTACTACTAATAATAATAATATTGTAATAACGAAAGCTAAATTAAATATCATAGTCAATTATATAAATTAATGCAAGCATACATCTCATAATATGATTATACATATATAATACTTGGGATATATTTGAATAATCTGAAAGTTCTGGGACTATAGTATAGAATGAGAGTACAAGGATCTGAGAGTACGAACTCGACCTTGATCTCCTCTATAGGTCCTTTCTTCGGTGTCTTGGGTCCTCAACTCACATGTTATGATTTACATACTAAAAAAAGAGGCCCCCAAAGATGGAGTTGACCATGATAAAAACGACGAAGTACTATATAAGAGGTAATATGAAATGCTAAACAATACGTGTCGTAAAGGTACAACAACAAACACAGTCTGAAGATATTGGATTCCAGTAAATGATATGGTGCTTGAGCATATATCACACTCAACAAAATACAAGGGCTGGCCTCAACACTATAATGTCCACTCATCCGGCAGACTATTACCGTGTACCAGATGGCTCGTCGAACCGGGATCAAATATCCACTATGCCTGGTTGACCACCATACATATCACTGACCATTCATATTCCGCACAATCCCTTATACATGTCCTATCATTTATTGGTGCATTATACACAAGCTTTTGTTACCAAAACATATTTTAATTTTCATGCACCAATAAGGAACCTATTCCCCTTTAATGTGAAAACAATATGTAGTCCTTGTTTAACTATATAATGTCGATACAATATAAGAAATAACTAACAAATAAACAAAGCAAATATGTCGGTTGTAGGTTTTCTAAAATACTTGATTTTTTGTGCAAATAGTGTGAAGCATCACTTCAAAGGTTGTACAAAATAGTCTAGAAGCTTAAAGACCGATACAACCATAGTCGTCAATTAAAAGTCGAGGAACAAATGAGAATTTTATATCAAAAAGGAGTACCTAACACAAGGTAATTCAAATTCGTAAGTTTTTCATGAATGTAAAAGAATTTTTTGGGCTTAAATTTAGAAAGGAAGAGGAAAAGAGGTGGTATGATACCTTGGTCTTAGTTTTCCAGAGCATTTTTTGTTGGAGGATGGAGATAAATACTAGTAGTTATCGACCACAAGTTCCATACATGACTCCATGTATTCCAAAACTTAGTTGTCCACAAAATGCTGCTACAGGATTGTGGCATTTCAGTATAGGGATGGATATATTAGTGGTGTTTAACTACGGTCTGGTTCGGTTTTAAATAAAAATTCGACCCAAATATATTTTATGGTTTTATAAAATTTCAAATTAAACCTAACCATAAATTATTTATAACCAAACCATAAATTTCGGTTTGGTCTGCTTTGGATGACTAATTTTAAGTTTTGAATTTCACAGTGAATTAGTACGTGCGATATTGTAATTTGGAAAAAGTAATAACTGACACTTAATAGAAATCGAGTGAACATTTATTTGATCGCTGACTAAAATAATTAAAATTTAAATATCATAAATTAAATTAAATAGGTTGGTTATAGAATTTTGCAATTTATAAGAAAAACTAAACATTTAGGGACATGATTATGTGTATTTGGGATAAAGTCAGCGATGAATAAATTCTCAATACAATTGGACTGTTTACACCGTTTATTAATAATATAATACAAGCTAAAAATCAAATAAAATATTTTGTATTTGAGAAATACCAAACTAAATTAACAAAATTTATTACATATTTTTTATATTAATGTAATCGATTTGGTTCGGTTTATTTTTTATCTAAACCTTGAACCACGCCAAAGTTTTTGGTTTGACTAATTTTAAAACCAATTCAAACTGTGATTGACTGAAAATCAATCCAACCATGCTGTTTGGTTTGGTTTGGTTTGGTTTTACAGTTTGGTTAGGTTTTTTAACACCAATAGGATATATGCCTGCTGAAGAGGTTACTGTTCATACCACACACAGACAAAGACTGTGTGCATGGGTTTGTGCATTGCAAAACATATAAATCTCTTAAATACTACATGGATCCATGGCTACTTCGTACCCCAGTCAGTGGGTAATCCAGAAGCTACTGACATGCACTTGTAAAATGCCACCATGGATCCATGTTATGTCCATGAACAGGTCCGTGGTCAATACAAGGAGTGCATGGCATATAGCGTGGAAGAGTGAGAGGTCCATGCATATTAAAGTTTGAGGGTACAGAGATCTGGCACGTTTTCGTGCTTGAGTCCGTGTCCTAACTTATTATTTCTTCGAATTTTGAACTTAACACATTTAAAATGGATTTGAGATGAAACGTTCTTGGGGCATCACAATATATGTCATTGGTTTGCAATTCATTCCTCGTTAAACTTTTTCTTGAGTTGAACCACATTTTAATTCCATTTGACACATGGGTCCTAGTTTAGTTTGCTTGTCCGCACGGACCAACATCTTCTTACTACACCGAAGTGAAGTATGAATTCAGAGTGCATAATGTTTGAAGATATTAGAAACTTCAGAGAGAATTGAGTAGCATTGTTGCCACGAATACCTTTTTGAGTTCCCAAGTAGGCAATTTACTGCATAATGTAAACAGATGTAACACCAATAAGATAATATCAAACTTGAAATCTAGCAAGCTTATTAGAAAATCAAAATCTCTAATTAAGAACGGAATTTTTAGGAACTAAATCAAAAGTTAGTGTCTTCATTTGTTACATTTGATGGTAAGAGTAACAATGTTTCATGAATGAACTTGTTATGATCAAGTCAAATATACTCAAGGATAAACAGTTAGATTTCATGAGCACAAAAGGGGGTGATCCTTTTGTTTGTAATTACAATCAATCTGGACTGTGGTCTTAAATTTGTGCAGGTTCATCGAGCGTGCGTTGAAAGAGAAATTATCTCACTCTTGGATCATCCACTTCTTCCCACTTTGTACACCTCTTTTCAGGTTCTCCCTTTTAGAAACTTGATTGACCATGTGTTATTTACTTTATGGTGAAGTGACGTAGGCATGAACAGTAAAATGTGTGGAATGCAAGAATTCGAAGCTATTTTTTGTTTCATCTCCGACATAAATCGCGATTTTGAAATTGTATTGGGAAATGTGATGCATATTTTTTTTTGTTTTTAAAATGAAACATTTTTAACTTTAGATATCAAACCATACATATATATATATATATATATATATAGAAAATAATTATTGTTTAGGAAAATGGAAAAGGCAGTGAAAATGTACGCTGGGAAATGAATTGAGAATGAGATGAAACATGTTATTCTTACCTTTGGAAAGCGAGAATGATTTTTTAAAATAAAACTGAACAGAGCCAATAGTTCTTGCTCTCCCTAGATTTAGGAAGTGTATAGAATTCTAAAAAGTCCCAGACAGTATGGGTCCTGTGTCTGTAGAGTCTGCCATTAGAGGATTAAAATACATTTATGGGCTTTTATCATGAATCGAGAGTTCGGTCAGCTGATTGCATTGACTTCAGATATACATGTATTATATAGTTCATCACAAAATTTTCATTTTGTGAAATTTTACTAAGCCTTCAATACATATTAGAGTGCCATGTTGTAAATCAAATACTGCCAAGCTAACACGTGCCAGATTGAGCTCGTTTCTAGTATATCTTGGAGAATGATATTAGATATGTGGAAAAACCCTTACATTTTTTGCTTATCCTTAAATAATAAATCCATGTTAGAAAAATGGTACGTCGATAGCTTCTTTAGTTTCTTAAGAATCAAAAGCAGGCAAAGTACTCAAAGTTCCATCAAGCTGTGCAATGTCATTATATAACAGATGCAGCTAACTGTTTTAAACTAACTCAATGAATTTTTGTGTAATTTGTGCTAGCTGAAAAGGCCTGGTATATGTTCTCTCTCTAACATGCCTTTTGTCACTTTATCTCTTTAATTTGATTTTACTCATAATTTTTTTTTATTCTTTACATTCTAACATGATATCTATTTTTTGTCCAGACACCTACACATGTTTGTTTGATAACAGATTTTTATCCCGGAGGAGAGTTATTTGCACTGCTTGACAAACAACCCTTGAAAATCTTAAACGAGGACTCAGCCAGGTAGTTGGTTAAATGCTTAGTTTGAAATTTACAGATGATGATTGAAATTCTTTAATATGTTTGGCACATACCTACATAGAAATGAATTAAAACTTCATTTATGTCATATTAAAAAATTCAGATTTATTTGTGGTCGTTTTTGTGGAAGAGATCAATATGGACTTGGCCCTATGGAATTGCATACTAGTATAATACTAGTAAGTTGGCTTGCATACACTATGTCTATCTTATAGAGCTACCATGGATTATAATGAGCACAAATTTTCCAGTACACTCTTTCATAAATGTCATAGCACGTAGGTCTAATGCATATTAGAATATTGAAAGTATTTTAATGTGAGTTGAAGGATGCTGAAAGTTGTATATAAAATTCTCCAGGTTTTATGCAGCAGAGGTCGTCATTGGCTTGGAATATCTTCACTGTTTAGGTATCTCGAGTTGTTGACAAATTTATAAATACAATGCATTTTTTGGATGAAGAAGTGTGAACCATGTATGCCAGAATTCGTCCAGGTCCTACAGTCTTGCTAAGTCCCATCTTTCAACTGGTATTCATAGATAGTTCAAGTTCTTTAGTCCTGTCACCTCCTATCTTTGAGTTCTTCCACGTTTTCTATATCAGATCACATTCCTATTTACCAAATATATGTTGTTTTACTTTCGAAGACTATCACACTGTATTACCATTAACAAACATTGAGGTTACTTTTACCTAGTTCAAGTGGCTGGTATAAGACATGTTAGTTGAGGGGCATGTGACGTTTCTGCTTGAACATTGATTGTAGATATTCATTTGATTTTTCTATGTGGACCATTGCAGGTATAATTTATCGGGATCTGAAACCAGAAAATCTTCTTCTTCAGAAGGATGGACATATTGTGTTAGCTGACTTCGATCTATCATTTAAGACAACATGCAAACCACAAGTATGCATACTATTAGTTTCTCTTGGATGATTCGTAATTGCTTCTCTTGTTGGAACATTATTTTTCTGATTATTTATGACTACAATTTTCCATTTTGTAACATTCTTAAAATGCTCCACTGATCCTGAACTGATTGAGTTTCTCCCACACCTTTGATTGCATTTGAATCTCCATCGGTCTTCCAAGGATACTTCGTTCTGGAGGAAAGTAGAAAAGCTTTTTACCAGTTTATAGCTTTTATCTTCTGTAGTTGAGCATGGGGTTATACAAGGGTAAAACCTATTTAAAACAAGAAACACCTGGACCTTTTTTCATGTGATCATAACCACTCTCTAAATGCACTGTGTGAGGATATGAGGTATACTGTTATAATTTGTTCTTTATCTCGGGAACCATGTTCCTATTAAATTCGAAAATCGAGTTGAGTTATTTTGTACTAAAATCTTATTACTTCCAGGTCATAAAGCATCCTCCCCCGCAGAAGAGAAGCTCTAGGAAACAACCTCCTCCAATATTTTTTGCAGAACCAAGTACTCAATCAAATTCTTTTGTTGGAACTGAAGAATACATTGCTCCAGTATGGGCTTTTCTGTGTTCTGATTTTATCTGCTCATTATCTTAATGCATTGGCTTGCATAGAAATTTTGTTATAATCGTGGCTAGTTTATGTTATTTCCCATAGTAGTTATTGCCTACTAAGAATGACCTTAACTGACTTCAAAGTTCAAAGATTTCGATTTGATCAAAGTACATGGCACAAATTGATTTATACATTTCAGGCAAGATCATAATGTATATTCTTCAATAATGAGCGGAGCTACCATATAGTACAAGTACTCCTGTTCAGTATTTAGGTGAAATAGTAAGTGCAACGTCTTAAACATGCAAATTCTATCTGATCAATGACCACTTCTAGGTGTCTACTTCTAGATATTCAATTTTATTAGTAGAATGGTGTGTTAAGATTTACTTCATAACAAGCCTCAACTTGTTTGTTTTATAGGCATACATCTCTTTCTTCCTTCTGAGAAACATAATTAGGGCATTGATCATATTCTGTGGAACCAAGCAAGGGACTAAATGTGCAATTCATTAGGACCTCCTAGTCATGAACTTGAAGTTAGTTTATGCTTCATATGTTTTTTTCTTCGTTTTGGCATCGATCATCATTGAGTATGAGATCACAAAATGGCATTGTCTGATGAGGGTTCTTCATGATTTTATACAATGATATATAAAGGCTATCCAATTTTGGTTTACATCCTATCGAAATGCATCTGATCACAACTCTTTTGGATGATTTGTTTTGGACTGTAGACAAAACCAGCTACAAGATTTTAATTTTGTCGATTTGACTTTCTCGATAGCCTTCCTTTCTCCAGAGAAATGTTATGTTCATCATCATTTTTTTCCAATTTTTTAACATTTGACAAATTTTCTTGAAAATATATTTTTTCCTTTGTTAACAAGTTTTAGGTGTTAACAAGTTTTAGGTTTCGTAAATTTTTTCATTGCATTTGATGCAAAAATACGGATAATCAATATCATGGGAAGCATTTACTGTGCTTCCAATCTCCATACTCATTGTGCTTTTCACTTGATTGCAGGAAATCATTACAGGCTTAGGTCATAGTAGTGCTATAGATTGGTGGACCCTTGGTAAGCATGTGAAAGTGAATGATTTCTGAATTATTCATTCACGGTAACAGATAGATGAGAAACTTATTGGAATAATGTCACAATCCTTTCACACAATCTTCGTTCTGATTGACGACCAAAAGGATATGCTAATTCTCTTCAATTTAATTTGACTATAAATGGAATTAAATATCAACTATTGGTGACAGCAACTTTATTTTTGGACTGAGAAACATGATCCTTGTGTGTAATGAAGCTGCATCTGTACAATATTAACTAGTACTTTTGGTGAAAACAACATTTTCTGATATCCTGTCTTAGAAAAAATGATTTATCGCAGTGTATGTATGTAATTCAGTTCGAAAACTTGTAGAGTTTCCAGAGATTATGGTTGCATTTAGATCGATGGAATGTATTTTTGTTGTTTTAGATAAACAAAACCATAAACTTCAAATCCACCTCTTGTATATTTATATACTGTTTTATTTTAATTAGGATGGAGAGTCATTTGAAATTCATTCTACTTTGTGTAACTAATATATATATAAATGAGATATGGATTTAAGATTTCATCTATTGATTCATTGTTAACAATAAAACTACAATCGAAATCCATGTATTTCAAATTCATCTCCCCAAATGCACTCTTAAAGGACATTGGGAATTGAGTGTCTAGAGAAGCAGTTTTTTCTGGAGTGTGGCAAGAGAGGCAATATTTTTTTGGAGTGTGGCAGTCAATTATATCTTTTGGTCAATCTAACTAGAACGAAACATCATGATTTTCGACGATACAAAAGAATTAGTGAAAGAATGTTGGAAAAATATCAGATTCAGGACTTTAGTTTGGATTAGGAAGCATTCATTATTTAATAATTTCTCGATATCAGATCTAGTTAGGGATTGGTTTATATGTTGTTGATATAATCAGAGTTTCAACTATCTTGTCTACCTTTTGTAACTTTTTCTTTTATTTTGCTAATATGATATCGTTTCTCATAATAAAAGTGGCTAGATTTATAAACATTTAGAGCTAAATAATTTTTCAAGAAAATGTGAGTTTTTGCTCTTAATTCCTCCCAAAAAAATTCGTTCAACAAGTTATCTTCTGTATTTATCCAGGGCCAAGGCCATTATTTGATCTTTCTGATAGTTTCTGGCTCTCCTTTCTTGTCATCTCCATTATTTTCCTCCTGTTTCTACAACCTATTTGGATAGGTTTATAGAATTTGTCAACATGTCATATGCTATGGTATTATGCCATTGAAGAATTTATTCTATTGGATACGTTTTCCAAATTAGTTGACCTCCTCTAAAGAAATGTCCCTAATTTGTTTGAAAAATTGTAGGTTGCTTCATGATCTTTTTGGAACCACTTGGACTTAATTTTTTGAAAGAAGTTCATTTCCCTTTAGAACTTCACTGTAATGGTTGATTATGATACTAAGATATGCTTATTGCTGACCTCATAAAATATTTTTTACATTCAGGTATTTTGCTCTATGAAATGCTTTATGGGCGCACACCATTCAGAGGAAAGAACAGGCAGAAAACATTTGCCAACATCTTGCACAAAGACCTAACTTTCCCAAGTAGCATTCCGGTAATACTATAAACTGTACTGAGCACGATCCAAATGACAATTGAGCTGTTGGCGAGTAACTCTTGGGTTCTTATAGGTCTAATGGTTTATAAGTGGTTGTGGTAGTAAAATTAGTGAATTTTTGTTTGAATTCTGCAGAATGTAGTGCATTTTCCAAATGCAGTTCAGGTAGCCATCTCCTGATCTTTTGTGCATTGCATCAATAAGTTTTGGAGAAAAAAGAAAATGGCAGCTCCACTAAAAAAATGAGGATGTCGAGGACAGCTATGTTTGTTTTAAAGTATTTTCTTCTTTTGAATCATAGGCTTTCCCAGGAAACTAGTTAAGAGCGCTGAAATTGGTCTGGTGAGCGACTCAATAGATTTTAGATGTGATATTTATTTTTTTTAAATTAAATTTTTTTCTCGTTTTGGAGAGGAAGATCATGCATTGCTCTATAGCCTCTTGTTGGATTAGTTCCTGCTTTATGCTAGATATGAATACCAAAAGCACTCTGCAATGACCTGTATTTATTTCATTTCTTCGATGTTTGGCTTCCGTATATTTCAAAGCTGTGGAACATAACAATTTCACATTGAAAAGTAATATAATAAGATAGAATGAAATGTGCACATCATTTACAAAAAAGGCAAAGTGGTAATCTGGATATCGAATTACAGCTGCCAGAAAATCTGATATGTATGAGAGTCAAATAACTAGATTTGTATGCAAAACCGTACCCATTCTCGAAGTCGAAGTGAATAGGACAAATAATTGCAGGTGAGTCTTGCAGGAAGACAGTTGATTCATGCATTGTTAAATCGAGATCCAGATAGCCGTTTAGGATCAAATACTGGTGCAAATGAGATCAAGAAACATCCTTTCTTCAACGGAATAGATTGGCCTCTTATTCGCTGCATGGTAACAACTCCTCGTCATTTTGGCTTTTACTACCATGAATGAGTTTTAGATATATTAGCTATTAACTTAAATCAAAAGAATTTTGTTGCTGCGATTCTCTTTTTTCAAAGAGAGACCGAATTTGAACAATGAAAATTATATTTTTTGACCTCTTGATTTCAGTTTTTTATATGCATTTAGAAATTGGAAAGGGCACACATTTACACTACATGTAAAGATTCTTTTTTGAATCCTGCCTATCATTTGCTGTGAACAAACATTGATTACTGTTTATCACTTGTAGAGCCCGCCGCCTTTAGACGAGCCTCTTCAATTAATTGGAAAAGAATCAAATGCTAAGGAGGTTAGTTGGTCCGACGATGGAGTGCTTGTGCATCCCATGGATATTTTCTAAAGGCATCATTTTAAATGTTTATGTTGTCAAGTCTTCTTTGTGCTTTTGTGGAGACTAAATGATGTTGGGTGCTGAGAGTTTTCTACATTTTTAAGTAGATTTCAGGAAGCAAAGGTGTGTTGAGATTAAGCTCCAGTAAGTTGGTAATCTATTCTTACAAGAACAGGGGTACGATACGACATGTTTTTTTAAAAATGTAAACTGCAAGAGCTTTCTGAACTCAACGTTAATAGTGTATGGTTTCATGTATGCATGAAATCTTAGGTTATGCCATTTTCCCATGAAGACGAGACTGCAGCATGCTTAGTTCCATTTTCTGGAAATGATTTTCATCTGCAGTAAGACTAAATGGTAATATCTCATTTTCATTTTCTTTCCCCAGACTCATTCTTCAACCAGTAGATTATATTTTAAGATAATTTAAAGAATATTAGAAAACTTATAATACGTCTCATTCTTCAACCAGTAGATTATATTTTAAGATAATTTAAAGAATATTAGGAAACTTATAATACACTGGTTGAAGAATGAGTCTAGTGTATTATAATGTTTGACAAAAAGATTATATTTTCTCCAAACATCATAACCATCCATATATATATCATATTCTCTAATATAATATACAAAACACATCTGAAGATGTCTTATATATTACAAGATATGGTCTCAGACTTTCCTTCTGTTTTCGCTTGCATGTAGTTAACACAAATTTGAAACAAACCTGGAGTACTCCATATTATCATCTGAAACAAGCTGAGCCAAGTGTCGTTGATTAGTGATTGATACAAACTACAATAATCAACTGAAGATAATATGGTTTTAAAGATGTTCCTCAATTCCAACTAAACTGATTGTATCAATCAAATCTTCTGGCATAGCAGGCTCTAGTGGGAGGGCTTGGTAGATGATTTTTTTTTTTAATGAAAATGACTTCATTAAAATGTGGTAAAAAGTTAAAGTACAAGTACACCGGGCATACCCGGGAAGAATTAATCCCTAACCACCCGAATCACAAATCTATCCATAGTATCAAACATGTTAGTAGAGCTAGGAATACAGCGAAAAACAATAATCTTAATTTTATGCACCAAGTCTTCAATCCTATGATCTTCTTCATCGAACATGGTCCTATTCCGAGCATTCCAAACGGTGTAAATAGTTGCTGCGAGAGCCGATAATCGCATCCGAGCTAGAACCGATTTTCCACCATAAGTTGTTCTGAAGGCTCTCAGAATTGCCGTTGGAGATTCCATTCTTTTAGACATGCCTACCCACGCTCGAATATCCTTCCAAATTGCCGAGGAGAAAGAGCATTTGAAGAACAAGTGATGTACTGATTAAGGCTCGCTTTTACATAATACACACGATTTGTCAACAACAAATGGAAGCCAATCTCTTGTCAGGAGCTTCGCATGAGCCAGAAGCCAAAACGTAAATCTGTGTTTGGGTAGGATGAACGATCGGCTTATCAGTGGTTTCCAAGGCCATTTACCAGTCGATTTATTGAAGAAGTCATATGCACTACGAAACCCGTGATTACGAGCAAACCAAGAATTCAGCAAAGTAGAAGCAGCAGCCACCGAACCTGATCTACGAAGGAGCTCATCCAGTAATGAAATGATTTGCTTAATTAAAGGTGATTCATCCTTGTGCCATCCCCAATGCCAAACGTCTCCAAAGTGGCTATAAATATGATTAACCCATTTGATCCACAAGCTCTCCTTTCTCAATTGTATCTTCCGAAGTGTTTTAGCAATTAAAGCTTTGTTCCAAGCCATCAAATTCTTTAGTCCAAGTCCCCCATCCTCCAGTGGCTTACACAGATTTTCCCACGCAATAGGAGGATGTTTGGAATGCCAAACAAATTTTCGGCATAGAGAATAAATGGACGAAATTACACAATTGGGGATTGGCAAGATAGATAACCAATAGCATTCAATACCTTGGACCACCGATCTGATTAACTCAATCTTACCTGCATATGAGAGGGAGTGCCTAGGCCATGAATTGATCTTAGCTGCAATGGCATCCACAAGTTTGCAATAATCTGATGATCTCAATTTCCTTGCAGCAAGAGGGATGCCGAGATAGCGAAACGGTAGTGTACCAGGCGAGAAACCAGTGATGTTAAGAATATCTTGTTTGGTTCTTTCATCCATCCACGACAAGTATATATTCGACTTGAGTAAATTGACTCGCAATCCAGCCATGTCCCCAAACTCATTCAAGCAATTCATAACCATCCCAACACTCACAGCATCACCCCGAGACAGTAGTAGCAGGTCATCAGCATAAGCCAAATGCGTAATATGAAAGTTAAGGCACTTAGGATGAAAACCATATCTCTGAGATCTAGACATACATTTTAACGATCGAGAGAGAACTTCAATACAGAGAGTAAAAAGGTAAGGAGATAGAGGATCCCCTTGTCTTAATCCTCTCTGTCCCTTAAAATGACCATAGAAATGTCCATTGAGTGCTATGGAGTAGGAAGTGGTTGAGACACATTCCATAATCCATTTAACGAACTTGGGAGGAAAGTTGTAAAGGATCAGAATCTCCTCCAGAAAAGTCCAGTCCACAGTGTCATATGCTCTCTGAATATCTACCTTCAAATGCACCGGGGAGAGCCTCTTTTACGAGCATACTTCCTCAAGAGTTCTTGTGCTAGATGGATGTTATCCACAATGGATCGGTCCTTAATAAACGCGGTTTGAGCATTATCGATCAATTCTCCCACAACAGATGCAAGTCTATTCGATAGTATCTTCAAGATGATTTTGTAGAACACAGTGCAACAAGAGATGGGACAGAAATCAGTAAATGTCGAAGCATCCACCTTCTTAGGAATGAGAGCAATGACCGCATGATTCCACTGTTTTAATAACCGACCAGTTGAGAAGAATTCACTCACAGCTGCCGTAACATGATGTTGGATAATATCCCAAGATTTTTTGAAGAAGAAAGAACCGAACCCATCAGCTCCGGGGGCTTTATCATCATCAATATCAAAGAGTGAGTTCTTAATTTCATCATAAGTAACATCGGCAGTCAATGAATCCCATTTGTCAAAAGGCAAACATGATCCATCAACGATGGTCTCCCTACCAACACTCTGCCGACCAACCTTGCTCCCTAACAAGCTTGAATAATACTCAACAAACAGGTTCGCAATTTTCCTAGGATCGCACTCAACATCACCTGCAGAATTCTTAATGGCAAGAATAGTATTTCTCTTGTTAGTTCTCTTAATTAAATCATGGAAAAATTTTGTGCACCTGTCACTTTGTTGAAGGTAAGTGAGCTTAGCTTTTTGTGCAATGAATGATCTCTCAGCTTCCATCAACAGTTCAGTCTTTCTCTTACAATCTTTGTACTCAATCGGTATAGAACCTGAGGAAAGCATCTCTTCTTGCATACATTGAAGTTTCTTTTTCTCTGCACTAGCTCGAGCTGATATATGGCTGAAATGATACTTGTTAAGTGCTGTTAGAGGCTTCTTCATCTTTCTAAACAATTCTTTGAGTCTATATTGCGCAGTGCCATAACCCGAGAAATTCCAATTGTTCCTGACAATGTCAAGGAACCGATCACTAAGAGCCCGCATATTGAAAAATTTGAACGGCTTATGCTGCTGCTGCCTGAATTGAAGGAAAGAAACAATACTGATAGTATGATCCGAGATGCAACCCGGGGCCACAAATTCAGCTAAACCTTGTAAATTCGACGATAGCCATCGATGATTAACAAGAACACGATCCAGTTTGCTACATACTTTCGGACTATACCAGGTAAAGAGACAGCCGATGTAATTAAGATCTAATAAGTCCAGAGAAGCAACACACTCGACAAAATCTTTAATGTCATAATCCCTAACAGCCAAACCACCCTTCTTTTCATCCGGTGATAAAACGGTATTGAAATCACCTAGAACTAGCCAAGGAAGCGAGCAAGAATGACCAAAATTTCTCAAATTATCCCACAATGGACGTCTTTGCACTATTTTATTCAACCCATACACAAACGAGGCACAAAATCTGATATTAGTTGCCACGCAATCAATGTTGACATGTATAGATTGTTCACACATACCAACAATATCCACATTAACCTTATTTGGGTTCCACAACACAAAAATTCTTCCCTTATCATTCAAAAGGAAATTATGAACCACTTTCATACCTGGAAATCGAATACGCATCATAGTTTGGAGCGCTTTATCATCAAATTTAGATTCAAGAATTCCTACCACATCAATCTTACGGGAGTGTATCAAGGATTGTACACTCTTTTATTTTAGAGTCTTATGAATGCCTCTAATGTTCCAACAAGCAACTAACATTGAGATTTGGAGGCAATTCCGGGTTGCCGCCCTTTCTCCATATTCCCAAAATATCTGTTGTTGTCATTCTTATTGGTCAAGTTCACAAATTCAGTATCACAAGATCTTCCTTCTACCATGTCTGCGAAGAATTCGGCCATATCTCTATTCTCACCCTGATGTTTCATATCCACACTTTTCCCTTTCTTCTTTTTCTTATTGTTTTTCTTATTAACAACTGTCTGGTAGCCTTCTGAATCCCCTGCATGTTCATTGCTCGGGCCTGCTGCATTAGATTCAATATTACCCATAGTTCTCTTACCTTCATCCCGTGGATGTGTTTCAGGTAATTGCTCGGTTCTTGTATCCAAAGGAACAGTATCAGGAAGGTTCATTTTATTGGAAGAACTTTCCAGTACAGGCATTTCAGCGCTCTGCTCTACAATAGGAGTGGTGGAGGATTTACCACGAGCTGGTGCATGAGAGTATCTTTGTCCAAATCTCGATCTACCTCTAGAACTTCTTCTATTCCAAGTCACACTACGCGATCTAGCTCTGGTATTAGGATTATTAGTAATTACCTCCTTGGCAGTTCCATCAAAATTAATTGTAGCAGTACAGTCCTTAAACACATGCCCTGACTTCTTGCAATTAACACAGATTTTAATGTCCTGTTCATAAAGAAACTTCACCTCTACCTTCTCAATAGGCAGTACGACACTAATATCAGTCATTTTCTGTTTTGTGGTATCAACTTCAACAAGCACTCTCGCATATTTAACACGTTTTCGATCATGGGTAAGCATATCCATGTGGATTGGATTTCCCACCCTCGATGCAAGCTTGCTCAGAATATTAAAGTTCCAACAATCCGGAGGCAGCCCATGGGTTTGGACCCAAGAAGGAATTGTGTTCATATCTTCCTCTCTAAATCTGAAACACCGAGGCATTTCTTTCAGAAATAGATGAAAGCCGAATACTAAGTAAGGACCTCCATTCAATATTCTATCTCTCACCTCCGTAGAAGGGAAGGTGAAGATAATCCAGCCACTTTCATGAGTTTGAAAGCGAATATCCGATCCCCAGCGCTTAACCAAATCAAATAATGCTGTAGTCGGGGGTTTACCACTGATGATATACCCCAAAAGACAAATACCATACGTCTGTTCAATGGAATCTATATCATCCAGACCAAACTCGAGTTGATCAGTGCCCATATCCATGAACTCAAGTTTGTAGTCAGCATTGGCCATACGATTTCTCTTGAAAAACTAGCATATGACACTCGATTACCTTTAGAGTGCAATCCAGGTAAGTTAGAGTCAACTCTAGTAGCAGCAGTCTTCCCATCAGTGGGAATAGATGATTTGGAGTTTCGAATATCCGTATACATTCCAGGAGAATCACCCGAGAGTTGGTGAATGGGCCTAGCCATAGTCTTAGTTTCTGAATTATTCATTCAGACAAAAGTTCAAACACCTGGGCAACAGGAATCTAGAGACCTCAACACTGATCTGAAAGAGAGTTGCCCCCCACACAAATTTATGAGAATCAACACAGAAGACAGTAGTAGACAGCAAATCCCAGTCGCGACAGAACCCGCGAAAACAGAAGGAGAACCCAAGAGAAAACGCGAAAACAAACGAGAAGAACTATTTTGAGCAGCGCGCCATTTTCCCTAGTGAGAGGGGAAAGAACATCTCTCTAAAAATGACCCATGTCCGGGCTTGGTAGATGTTGCTCATATGGGTAGTGCATTCATCCACTCAACAGATGACACGTGTGTTGAGTGATGAATCATGACCACTCATCCAAACATCATGATTGAATGAACGATCATGATTTATCACTCATTACAAGTGTCATGTGCTGAATAGATACCTGTGTGAGTAGCATGAACAAAGCCCAATGAGAGGGTCGCTTGATAGGCTATTACCTGCGACAATTAATCCATCTGTCTATGCGGATCAGGAAAAATATTAAAGATATCACATCATATGTTGTCAAGACTATCAGCAGTGTGCCAACCCCCTCTTTGGTGGAATGGCACAAGCCGCTCCAATAGAAGGGAGTGGTGATAGAGGATCAAAACCCTCCAACCCCAATGTAGTACTAAATATACACCTTTTCTTAAAAAAACAGAGAGACTGTCAGCATAAATTAAGTAAAATTTTATCAAAGCTTTAAGTTCGGTAAAATAAAGTACTAGAAGGACCAAGGTCCAGGAAAATCTTAGAACTAAAACCTCAGCCTTAGAACATATGATGTGTCAACTCCAATCACGAAGTCTCATCGAAATAATATATCATCCTTAAACAAATTAAATAGGTAAATAAACTCTAGCGTGACTTTCAAGTGTCTCAAATAGGAACTCAACAATTCAACCAACGATTATCAAGCTAAAGCATTTAATACATAATTATAATGCGATTCAAGTTTCTCAAAGAGAAGTTTCTTTATTCCAAGCAACGTCAATAATCCTAAAAGATTGGATAGGACATCATAATGGCACTTTCAAACTTCTCAAACAGGAACTAACAAGCGGAAGTTTGGTAGGCGATTTCTGTTTGTAATCTTTCTCCAATGCCACAGCTGAGAGGGCTTGCAGTTCCAAGCTCTCTTTATCCTCCTTGTTACGCCCTTTTGCCAGCTGCCCAATGGCAGAAGCACACTGCAACCACCAACTTACTTTTTCAGTTGAACATCATGGTTACAAACAGGAAAGGCAGTACTAAAACTGTGTGTGGCAAACTAACTTCTAAAACCATATATTACATGCCGTGCAACGGACAATAAAAAGAAGGATGTATAAAATTGCATTTGAGATCATATAAGATTTCATGTGAAGATTGCTTAGCAGTGTTTTTGCATAATTTGACATGAGGGATAACAAAGAAGCCAGCTTGAAATTTTGTTATTACTTATATCGATCAAATATTACGTACTAACCACCATTGTCATTTCTTTCTAAAACTAAATTTTTAATCATTTAACTTAAAACTTGTAAAATTACATAGTTTTTTAGTACAAAACAATTGCATATGATCATAGCTTCGCTTTTGCTCAAAGTAACATACGTAAACTGAAAATGTTTTTACGTTACTTTTTCTTTAGAGAGGGTAAGAAAGGTATTCGTATGGTTTGATGCTCCTCGCTCAAATATATTTACAAGAAAACCATTTATATATTAAATAAATAAGTACGGAATTATTAATTTATTAGTCAATTTTTTTAACAAAAATGGCCTTTATTCTATTTCAAAAGATAACTTGAAATAGCAATTTCATGATATTCACACCAATTTCATAATTAATGTTAGACGCAAAGGACTAAATGATGAATCAGACTGTCAAGAGAACAATAAGTTACATGACCTAAAGTACTTGAGCAAAGTGCGGGCACTGTGGAATGAACTCTATTAATTGGCTTATGTTTCTTCATATATATTTTTTAGAGGGCATATTTTTTGGAGGGCATGAAAGAGAGTCTAACCAGGCATATGCCAAAAAGAGCTCGAACGTTCTTGCCGCCAGTTAAATCTATGGTAGCTGCATAATATTTCTTCGCTGCTTGAAGATTTTCAAGTCCACCAATTGTATAAAGCACCTAGTTGAGCCAGAAAGATGCAAGTAACAACTGATTCCATTACGTGATCATAGTTATCCCACATACAAAAACAATATATTAATCGAAATTCCAAAAAGTACGCACAAGCCATAAAGCTTGAAATATCAAGAGGTTAATGACCTTTGCCAGCCTCAGCTTAAGTATTTATGTAACATGATCAAAGAAGAAATTTAAAATAAAATCAAGCTGAAAATTTTCGAAGAGTGGACATCTCAATTGCATGCACCAAAATACTAACTTCCGCCACTCAAAAAGCGAGGTAAATTGAAGTTCTGAAAATATTCATCCAGGCTCCTAGCCTGAAGGGATGACTATCGATCAACCTCATTTAAATCAGCTATCGACCTTTCAGTAATCGGTTTCAGTTTATATTGTGGACAATTAAACAAACACGTCAGTAGGTACAACAGCACATGCAATAAACATAACTCAATCGGACCCATATAAAAGTCAACTGTAGATGAAATAACTATGGTTGTAAGGTAGGCTCTAGACATCATTCATGCCAGCTTCCATTCTGACCCAATTAGGATATATTACTTCATGCTTCAGGAGAACAACTAATTAAACTTAGCCCATAATAATATGATTAACAATTAGATTCATCTAGTTACAATATCAGTTATTTTCAAAGTGTCTTGATCATGCAATCTGGGTATTAGGAAACTGTTGATTTTTCATATATTTTGAGAAAAGGTTTCTGCATAGCCCCTTTTATTTATTTTACTTTTTCTGATTGAGCTACACATTTTTGGTCAAGCATGCGTGTTTTTTTAATACTGAAAGCAACATCACAGAAAAGCTGCTCTCAATGACATCATATTTTCTCTCTATAGTGTCATTCATTTCGATGCTACTACATCTCAAATTCTCTTTCTGACTGGAAAAAAAGGAAAAATCTCTAGAAAAGCTACTTACATCAGCATATGCAAGGTGATACAATGGAACTGTTGGCTGAGCTAAGATAACTTCCTCATAGCAGAATGCAGCTTGCTTATACCTAAAATGTAAGTAGAGAAAAAGGAACTTAAACAACAGATGGAACTTAACAATTTCTCTGGAGGACAAGATTCCCCTCGCTACATCTACTGCGGGAAGAGAATGGAAAAAATAAACTTTCAACTGTAGAGACTCGTATATTTCAGCTAGACAAACTAGAACATAGCAATTTGTCTCCATACATTCACTCCTACCTCGAGAAGAAAAATGGAAAGAACAAACTTACATTTGTAGAGAGACGTATATTTCAGCTAGTTCCCTCCATGCCTCATGATCTGCCATAAATCTGGAAAATGGTCAAAACTCTGCATTATACAATTTGAGAAAATTTTCGTATTAATCAAGAGTTATTCTTGGCATCTTACTTACATTTCCAGATACTTGTTGAGTAACTCAATTGCCCCAGAAAGATTGCCTTGCGCCTTCGCCATTGCCACCCTCCTCTTGTGTACCACCTGAATACTTAAATCATGAGAAGTTGAGAACCATGAACATGCATGCACGCTGTTCCTTTCAAAACCACAACAAAGAGAACAAATGTTTTCTACAACAATAAAGGAACTTACTAACTTAAAAAAATTATCCAATAAATAATGAGTCTCTTCACCAACCTGATCAAATTGATTTTCTTCTAACAGACTTGTGTAAGCCTCCTCGGCCTCTGACCATAACCCCTTGGCTTCAAGAAACATTGCTTCCAGCCTGCCTGCAAGTGCAAAAAAAACTCAAAAAAGAGCCAATATATATATGTGTTATCTTACATTTATATGCATATAGAAATTTTAGAAAGCATGATAGGAAAAAAAAATTAGCAGCTACTGCACTAAGATCAAAAGCTGATTGTGCACTCTGCACACAATTACTTCACTTTTCATCTCCCTAAAAGCTGCCAAAGAACATGCAGCAGCTCTTTTGAAATTGAACAAGGTGGAGACTGGGGACTGGTTTAAAGCTGAAATAGATTGGAAAATACATATTCAGCAAATAACATGGAGGACCACTAAGTGGTAGCCCCATCCAATTTTATCAGTGATATTGATTCAATAGTGTAACACTTCATAAGATTCAAACATAGAACCTGGGGCATTGCAAGTTGATGCGGTATGATGCTCAAAAGATTATGAATAATCAATTCGTATGCGCTATTTGACCCAATGTCCAAAAGAAATATAATAAAACCAATAAGAAACTAGATGTCCATTCCCTTCGATAGGAAGAGAGGAAGGCAATGATTAGTCAAATTCTTGACCAGGAGAGGATTTGACAAACTTCACGTCGATTGGCATTACTGGGGAAATGAAAAAAGTTCCCTTTGTCTTGGAAAACAAAAACATTGAAGGGAACATAAATAAATTTATTGGATACACTCATTCTCTAATGCACTAAAACAAAGAAAAAGAATGGAAGAGAGAGGGGGGAGATAGTTTGTTACTTCATTCAATCCAAAAGCATGCAATGTAGAAGCAAAATTCAATAAAGCTTGAAAAAATACAAATTCTTATCTTTTAACGTGGTGGAATAGCAGAAGTAATGGTTCTATATAACAAAACAAGCACCTATGAGCAAGATTATGAAAGACTATCCGACTCCTAGAGACATAAAGAAGCATATATTATCTGCAAATTAATTCAACTCACCAACCCTTCTACTCCCAGGAAACTTTTTCTTTAAGACCTTTATGCACTCCTGCCACCAAATTCATGGATAAACACATCAAGTTCATGCTCAAGAACTATAAGAGTCCCAAAAGTAAATAACACAAAATACAAAACTCAGAACCCCAGTAAGTACAGTTTATCAGAAGTGAAAGCAGAAATTCAAAGTCAAATATATGAGTCAATATGCTGTGACGAGAAAAACCAAGAAAATCGGGTAGCCTTCACTTTTTCAAGAAACTATAAGTTTATGAAAATAAGTCAGTCAGTGGCACCACACTCCACATTGCAACAAGAAAAGACTAAATTTCCCCCTACAGTCCCCCTGCATATTCCTATATTTTCCTTGAAGAGAGGCAAGGTCTTTTCTAGCAACACAAACAATAATTGAATAAAAGTAAATGATAAAATCCATTCTAACATGGGGGTATACTTCAATACTTTTGCAAACAAGAAAAAAAAAATTATTCCATAAAGATATTGGATCCCTTGAGAGACCATCAATTTTGGTACCAGTAGCAACCATATATTTTGGACTCTAAGCTCTTTCACTAATATCCCAAACATGCTTCTAGAAGCTCAGATGCAAGAAATGGCTAGCGTAAGTCGTAACTACCGCAACAGTAAACACTTTGAGAGGAAAAAATTGCATGTAATAAGTTGCAAAACGGGAGAAAAAAACAGAATCCAGGAGCATCGCATGAACTCCTGAATTTAATGGTTTGCGTTCAAAAATATATTCAAGCAATACTCGTGAGAAAAGATATACCTTTGACAAATCAAGCAGATGGCAGTCCATGGCTGCAATGCATACTTGCTCATATAAAGTCCATTCTACATCGTTTAGAGGAGAAGAACAAAGGAAAAAGTAATAATCAAAAGATATGTAGCACAACGGATGCAAATTATGAAACTATCTCCTAAGAAACACGAATCCTAGTTAGCATTATCACATAAAATATTTAATAAGAAGTTGAGAATTAGCATAAAGGAGTTCTCCAATACATCAGGAATGAATCGCACAAGCCAGTAAATTTATTTCAAGTTTTGATTGGAAAGAGAGACTTCAGTTATAACTTTCTTTGATCATAGACATTTTTTTATAAGAAACGATACTAATGTTTTTTATCATAGACATTAGTCAAGAAGCATGCTTGAGCAAGCAAAAATAAGTGAAAGTAAAGTATTACTGCTATTTGAACAAAACATAAATATTTCAAATCACACAAGAAATGTGATGACTAGAACATTCCAAAAATAAAGAATCTTAGAAGTTAGAAGTAAACTGAATCCCCATCTTTCCTCAACATCAACACGCGAAAAAATCTAAATTTCAGGGATCAAAGGAAACAAACTTTACAAAACATTATTTATATCTTGTACAATTCACAAATTTCTAGGCCACAATTTCTTGTTTAGTTTCTACAACAAGATGTGAGTGTTTACGGTAATACTAGAGTTATAAAAGTAAATGTAATATTCTAGAACATGAACCTATTCATTCACAACCTGAGCCTATTAAGATCTCCTTGCTGCTTCATAGCAAGTAGAATACTTTCGTGATAATACACTAACAAAAATAATTAATCTCCACTTAATAAGATCTGGATCTGGAATATCATAAACTTTGCTTGTTGTAAGAGGTTCACCGTTCACTGACATTGCACCACAAAAGTTAATACTACAAATATCAATAGCACATCACGGATACAAACATTTCCCAAAAGAATAAGCAAGAGGGTCAAACAGTAAATTTCGTGAAAACAAAATTTCCAAATGCTCACAAATCCAATCTCTACTTCAAAAATATGGAAAGATGTTCTCTTTGTTTCTTAATAGAAGCTGACGTATCATGATAATCAAGATTATGATTGACGATCAGAAACCCACTTCGTTTCCCTAATTCTCGCAATAAAATCGACTTGAAGTAAATAAAAAAGCATTATAAACCTTCAAGCAGGCCTCAAATTGGTTACAAAAATCTAAAATAACCAAAACTCTTGAATTTTTTATATATATCCACCTTCAGGGCCAAGAGCAGATCTCTTCTTGTGGTCGTTAAGAATATGGACGCCGTGCTTCAAGACTTTATCAGAGAGGCGAAGCTTCAGCTTTCTGAGGAGGCAGAGGTACTCCCACTCGCCTCCTCCTCCGTTATTCACTTGGTTTTCCAATCTGTTCAGTTGTTCCTCCTCTGTTTTGCTCACCATCGCTGCTTCTGAATTTATATAATTCTTCTACGTCCACTCGCAGCCTCAGTTTATATGTACGTGAATCGAGTGGCCAAATTGAAGCCGGCAGGATATTTTATGGATCTGGGATCGAGGGGAGAGAGCAGCGGAAACCCATCCCACGGAATCAAAGCATTGATATTTTATATTTGAGTTTCCCTGTTTTCTGTTAATTTCCCTTTGACCCTCCAACTATGTTCCACGCCCAATTCAACCCTTCTCTTTGTATTTTTATTTTTTTAACGAGGACTGCTTGTAAGTGAAAATTTAAATTTAAAAAATATAAATATAAATCCTTTGAAATGTATTTAATAAGTGAATATATCTTTTATTTTTTTAAAATCAAATATATTTAACTATTATATGTTAAAAAGACTCCAACGCATTTGCCTCAATTATAGGGTTTTAAATGTTATTATTTTTTATGCTGAATTTTTTTAACATTTTTACAAGATATTGTTGCACATAATATAT